>NW_015171614.1:30005-43595 GCF_001447785.1 Gekko japonicus
GAAGCCCCGCCCCCTGCTTCCGGCTGCCCTGCTTCCGGCCCTCATTCAGCCAGGAGGAGGCAGGAGAAGAGGGAGGGTAAGTTGCTTCCTCCCTGCCTCTCCCCACCCCTGCCTGCCTGGGGCCAGGGAGGGCCTGCGCGGGGCTTCCTTGCACACCCGCCGGCCTTGCAGGTCCACCGCCAGGCCCCTCATGGGGCTCAGCAGTGGAGCTGCAAGGCCGGTGGCAGCGGCCGGGACCGTTGGGGGTGGGGTGTGTGGCCTTATGACACATTTCCGGTGATGTCAGGGGGTGTGGCCTTATGACACACTTCCGGTGATGTCAGGGGGTGTGGCATATGCTAATGAGTTATGCTAATGAGTTCCCCTAGCTCTTTTTCTACGAAACAACCCCTGAGCGAGGCTGTCCCCCACTGGCATCTCCTCTGGAGCAGGTGAGTGCAGGGGTGGGTTTTATTTATTTAAAAGATTCCTGTGCTGCCTTTCCAACCAAATAGGGACCCCATGGCATTGAACAACAAAATATTAAAATATTAAAAACATTAACGCAATAAAAACATAGACGTACAAATGCACATAACACAACCAGGAAGGAGGGTCAATAAGAGTTACTTGGGGTATGCCAAACCGAACAAAAATCTTCACCCACTGGTGGAAGATAATGATAGAGGTAGACAGACAAATCTCCCTAGGGAGGGAGTTCCAAAGTTTTGGCACCACGACTGAGAAGGCCCTTGGGTACGTTCATACGGAAGAAGGCAATTTTTCAACTGTGCTAGCCTCAAGCCATATAGACCTTTAAAGGTTAACACCAGCACCTCGAATTGAGCTTGGAAGCAAGTTGGGAACCAGTGTAGATGGTTTGACTGGTTTGATATGGTCCCTATGACCCACCTCAGTTAACATTCTGACCAAAGCATGCTGTACCAACTGTAGCTTCCAGATAGTCTTCAAGGGCAGCCTCACATACAGCATATTGCAGTCGTGTCATCTAGATGTTACCATGGTGTGCACCACAGTGGCAAGACCTTTCCTGCCCAGGAAAGGCCAAAGCTTGTGAAAGCCATCACTAGCCACCTATACCTCCTGTTTATCCAATAGGAGGCCCAGGTCCAACAGCAACCCCAAGTGATGAACCTGCTCCTTTAGGGGGAATGCAACCACAATCAGAACCGGCTGAACCCTGCGATTTAGTTACTTAATTTCATGTCAAATCAAGTCCCAGATCTTTCAAATGAACTTGCCAGTGGATGTGGTCAGAGCTTGCTTTATGGTATATTGTTGATCTCTTGAGGTCTGAGGAATGGCAATGAAGGAAAACTCTAGAATGGTTGTAAAAAAGGTAAAGGTAAAGGTTCCCTTGCTCGAAAGCCAGTCGAGTCCGACTCTAGGGTTGCGGTGCTCATCTCTGCTTCAAAGCTGAAGAGCCAGCACTGTCCGAAGACGTTTCCATGGTCATGTGGCCGGCATGACTAAACACTAAGGCACACAGAACGCTGTTACCTTCCCACTGAAGTGGTACGTATTTATTTACTTGCAATTTCTTGCTTTCGAACTGCTAGGTTGGCAGGAGCTGGAACTAGAGACGGGAGCTCACTCCGTCATGTGGCACTCGGGTCTCGAACTGCTGAACTACCGACCTTCCACAGCCTGCAATTCAGCGTCTTAACCACTTGAGCCACCGCGGCTCCCACATGGTTGTACAGCAGCACAAAACGGCTTTCCAGCACATGAATGAAGTGGCTAAAGACTGGGGGAGGGGGACTGTGCAGCAAACACACCCTAGTAGACCAGGTGGGATTTGGTGAGGTTCATTAGTCCTACAGTTTTTGACTTGGCTAATGGACTCTTGTTTTCAGGGAAAGATAAACAATGGAAGACATTCTAGGTTGGGTCAGTTTCCTCGGTCCGGTATAATTAAAGGCTGAAATCTAAATCCTTTGAATTTATCTTCAGCCCCTATAAATGAAGTGATATGGTGATATTTTAGTTTTCTCCATGTTCTGCTATTATGTCCATATGAGTGCAGACTATGGCTCTGAGCACACCAAACTGGCAGGCTACCCCTGCTACCCCGATGCAATTTATTCAGAAACATGGCCCCCTTATATTCAGTAGGGTCTTCTCTCAAGCAAGAGTGCACAGAGCTGAAGACTTAATTAGGTCTGATGTGTGGTCATTGACCTTTATAGCCAAGCGAGATGGACAGGCTAATCTGTCTGATCTGGGATCACATGGCCCTTTTAATCCAAGTTCAAAATTACCCCAAACGTAAATAAATATAAGAGGAAACTCCTCTCTCCATAAATTTCTTGATAGACATGTTAAAAAGGCCTGGTGAGTTATCATTAAGCAAAATGATAATTACTTCTGCCAAAAACCTCTTTTGGTGGTAGAATACATTTGTGCTTCTGCATGTGTCTTCATAACATACAGCAAAATGATATCAGTTTAAAAATAATTGAACAATTTATTGCCCTGAGTAACTTAACAGAAATGTTGAAAGGCTGTTATTAGATTGCATTTACAGATTTCTTGCAATATATCATATCTGGCATTTTAGCTTGGGTGTTAGTTCTTTTCATTCTCTTGACCTTTCAAAATCATTGCATCCTTATTTATCGACAAAATGCCTTCAGTTCCTTTTTCTCTTTTGGCTAGTTTAGCCTTAACAGAGCCTTTAATTACACTTCTCCTCCTCTAACTGACCACCATAAAAATTCAAGCCCTTGCCACAAATCTGTAAAAATGTTTCCACTGCAATGGGAGACAAAAATAGAATAATTCCATGTCTTTTTGGATGAATGCCTAGTTGAAACTATGTAGTGTTTGACTGACAGGAGGATGTACTTTCTGTGCTGAAAGTGACTTTTTGTGCTGTGCATTTAGTGTTCAAGAATATTCAAGCAAGTGAATGAAGACGGCTTTTACATTGGTTAGCTTCTGTTCTTGTCTGTTTGCTGTAGCCCCGAAGTCTTCTGTGACTTACCATTTGGTCGTCTTATCTTCTCAGCTTCCTCACAGTCCCAGAGCATACCGTCACTTAACTGGGTGAGTATTAACTTGTTTGAAGTGGAGAGGTTACTTCAGCATAAAGACTTTTTGTTAAAAAAATGTATAGCTGGAGTAGGCAAATAAAACTCCACTGATTATCCCTGCAGTGAAACAATCGTTCCAAGGTATTATAGTAACCCTTACACAATCTCTCTTGACTGCTCTTCCACCATTTCAGCAATAACGTTTTTTTTCTATACAGCCAAGTAGCAGAAATCTGTAGAAATAATTATGAAAGTCTGAAGTGTTTGTGCCCCAGAGCCGTCTACTATACTGCTTCTCACGGAACCCTCAGCTCCTGCCTCGACTCTGGTGGTAGCACGAGATGCACGGATTTGAAGCAGAACAAAACTAACTGGTAAATTAAGTGAAACGAACAGTAACAAAACCTCTGCTTTTGCTGATGAGCTACAGCCAGACAGTGCAATGATCCGTGGGTTATCAGTGTCACGTATTTGTACCCTGCCTGTGATACAACAGTAGTTTTTGCAAAAATTTAATAGTAATAATCAGGGTGAACTGGTTTTACTTTACCAGTCTTTTAAAAATGCTGTGCAGCATTATATCTCAGCTTTTCTGTAAGAATAGATCAGAATTTGTATTTTTAACCACAAGGGCTGTCGTAAGACTCGTCATGCTACAGAAAGTTTAATTTCTCTAAATGTGTTGGGTTATCTGTTCTGTCCGATGCTTAAGATCTGTTTTGCTTCTACAAAATTTATTGAAAGAGAAACTGCCCTCAGAGTAACTTTTTTCTTAATGGTTTATGTGGCATATCTTTTGAGTCGCCACAAACTTTTTTTTTTTTTTTACTAATACAGGAAAATAAGGATGTGAACTCTTTATCACTGAAGAAGTAAAAAATAGTTTTTTTTAAAAAATGAGCATTATGAATTTCATCTTTCCCTCATATTTTGTATTGGCCTAACCTAGTCAAAGCTGAACAGTCTAAAGTCCCATTTAATTCAACTGAAGCTCTGAAGCACATTCTTAAATTTCTTTCATTGGAGTCAATGGGATCTATTTTGCTCTAATCGTGCCATATATTTTAATGTGATGTTATAACATCAAAAGGTGCTGTAATGCATTTTATTTTAAATGTCAAGAAATCAAATGACAAGCAATTAAATTAATTTTTCAAAGTGTTACAAATATAAGCAACTTGTCATACGCCTGTCTGTTACGTGAAGCATAGGCATCATGTCACTTTGTTTCCTATGGAAATTGAGAAAGGAATAGAAACTGGTGTAAAAGTTCTTGTGATGGGGCAATGTTGCAAGTTGTACTGTTACACAGATGCAATACACAACAGTCTGAAATCATGGGGCAGGATATAGTGATATAATACGCCTGTCTGTTACGTGAAGCATAGGGCATCATGTCACTTTGTTTCCTATGCTCTCCACATGGGGGAAAAGATCACTAAAAACCTACTCAGTCTCATACTCAGAGGCATATAACCAGGGGTCTTGTTGTAGAAAAAGAGCTGCCGGAGCTCATTAGCATAACTCATTAGCATAACTTATTTGCATATGCCACGCCCCCTGACATCACCGGAAGTGACAGAAGGCCACACCCCCTGACATCACCGGAAGTGTGTCAGAAGGCCCGGCTACTTACCCTCCTGCTTCATCCTCATTCCCAAACGGAATGAGGATCGAAGCAGAGGGCGGGGTAAAGAAGGGGCGGGGCTTCACCACGTGACCGCCCCACCCCCTAGAGGTTCTCTTCCGGAGCTCCGTACCTGAGAGCTCCCCCCCCGACTAGAGCCCTGAGTATTACCATGATGTGCAACATCACTTCTGGTTTGTACCCAGAAATGACATGACGATGCTCGAGAAATCACACATCTGTATGGGAAAAAGACACACGAAGAGAAGAGCAAATTCCTAGAGTGTCACAACATCACTTCTGGGTACAAATTGGAAATGACATCATGAACTTGGGTGACATTGCTCCCTACCTAACAAAGGTTCCTGGTTGCCAGCATTCAGATGGCAAACTTAAGCCTTGCAGATGCACTATGCAAGGCCGGAGAGAAAGCTGGAATAAATAAATAGGAAAAAGAGAGGTCTATTTGATCTGTTTCTAGTGCAAAATACAAATATTTTCTATGTTTCTAGTGCAAAATACAAATATTAATGAGTTATTAACATCTCAGGCAAAGTGTAATTGGGCCCCAAAACGAAAGTGCTATGCTACATATAAGTAAGCAGCAGTATGTTTTTGTTCAGTCACTACAATTTTAGCTCTCCAGCCTGGCATAACAGGAGGGTAGTGAAAAGTACTGGGTTCGCCGCATGGAGGACTCGGATCATAGGCGTAATCTTCGTGGGGGCGGCGGGGCTTCAGCCCCCGCCGAAATTTTCAGGAAGGTGCTCAGCCTCCCCCGGGAGCCACCCTTGCTCCTAGCAAAGCAATGCCTCTGGCCCAGCCCCAGCCCCCCCCGGGAATTTGGAAAGTCTACACCCTTGACTCGGATGACGACATGCGGTTGCACACGTTTATTGCGTACTTAACATAAGACACACAACGGCCCTGCAAGGCCAACTATATACACTCCCATCCCTGGCCTCCCACTCCATTGGAGGGTTTGAATTTCCTGCCAAGAAGCCCATTGGTCAGCTAGGGGGGGGGACTAGGATCCTAGGTCCCATTGTCTTTCTGGAGCCAAGCTCCTGTCTTTCTTGTGGCTGCCGTGTGGCGGCTGCATACATAACAGGTAGGTTACCTGAGATCCTCTTGATACACACAGGTTGTGGTCACAAGTGCCAGAAAAAATGGGGGGGGGGACTGAGGCTATTTCCTCTGTAGGAATTTGACCCGCAGTTGCACGATCACATCTCCCTTTGAAGCTGTGGGCACAGACCGTCAGTGTGTGATCAGACGCAACTGCGGGTGAGTTGTGGGAGTTTTGTGCTGTTTCCCCCCCATGCACTTAATTAAGGGATCAATGAATCGCACCTCCACACCAAGGGCTTCCTATGGAGTTTGCGATGATGCGCATACTGCGAAGGGGGGAAAAACCAATGGCATGGGGTCGGGATGGTCTGATCAGACCATCCTGACGCCATGAGAGCGTGCTGGAGCGATCAGACACAGGAAAGTCTGTCCATGGCCCATCACAACCCGTTTACTACTGGGTTGCCGACAGCTGCGTGGTGCTTCCCAGATCTGATTGCGCCCTTTAAATCCGCCTGGCATTTGCGCCTATGTCAGGTCTAATTCTGAATATGATCACAGCCACAGTAAACATATTGAACAAGGCAATATGCATGTTTTTCCATCTTTGGTACACACTAGTGTGTTTTCTCAGATCTGGGTTTCTGACAGCATTTACTGTAGCTGGAAAACAGAAATGTTGCTTCATTCACACAAAATAGTGATGATACATATCATGGGAAATGTGTGTAATGTGATCTCCACTTAGGTTTGGTAAGTTTACTGACGTGGCCACGTGGTTACTTTATGCTACTTACAGATGTAACATCTGAAATAAAGCAGCGAACTTAAATTTTAGCTTTTTTGGATGGGTGGGGCCATGGTTACTGGGGAAGTGAAGAAATGTATTTTTTATTTGGAAGTCTGAAATGAGCAGAAATTTCACTCTGAGTTTTAGAAGTTTTTCCCCTCTCTGGGCAGAGAATGGGCTGGGAGGGGGAAAGTCATTTCAATTGCTTTCCAGACTTACCTCAGCTTACCTTAGTACATGCTAATAGATATAGAAAATGGGATGGTCAAGCTCCGCCCCCATTTAAGCAGGGAACAGAGACTCGGAGGTGTTTAAATACTAGAGAGATTTCAGGAAGGAATTCATGAAGAATCTCCAGGAAAAGCATCTCTGACCTGGCCTGGCCTGGTCAGTGGGTGGGAAAAATAGAGATGATAAAACTCAGGAGCAAGGAGGAATCTCTCTTTTGTGCTGAGTCCATCAGAGCAGACAGAACTCTTAACTGAGGTCTGGAGGAGGCAGCCATTAACTGGAGGAGCCAGCCTTAAAAGCTGGAGGAAGCTTCAAGGTAATTGAAACTCCGCAGAGATCTATAACATCTTAAGCTAGGGAGCCTGTCCTATATTTTAACATCAGATAGGGCATGTATATAGAGAGGGACAGAGGAATTGTGTTTCACCCATTTTTTTTTTACAATCCCTTGCTTAATCTGCTGCTGTGGTAAAAGTATGCTTGTGAACATTTTCTCTTTAATAAATTATAACTGTGGATGTTGGTAGTGGTTCTCTGTACCACATAGACCACCACCATCTTACTTATTGATTTTTTAAAAAAACAATCATGTTAAAAGAATGTGTGGTATTAAATTATGACATTTTCAGTGTCTATCATTCTGGTTTTTTCCCCCAATTAAAAATAAGTGGCACTAAACTGCATACTTGGGATTCTGGAAACCCAGTAATATTAAACTTTGAGATTCTTAGGGTAGGGGTTGGTGAAATCATGGGGCAGGATATAGTGATATCACATTGAACAGCAGTGTTAATGGTAGTACCTTTACATGCCACTAAGAACTGTACCATAAGGTATCTGTGAATGTGTGCTGTCATGGTTGTGTGTAGGATGGCAGTCGAGCTGAGGCAAGGGACATAGGGTGGTGCATGTGAGGTAAGCAATGTTGCTATATCATTTCAGTGTAAAACCCGAAAGTGACAAAAGCTGGTTCTAGGAATTGCTGAAAACCCTATGGTCAAATTATAGAGCTGCTGGCATTTCCTAGAGTGGCAGAGACATCGCTGTTTTTTATTTTCTCCCATTGATGCTTGTAGAAGTGGTGGGCCATGAGGCTTGCCAGCAGGAGGCTTCCCACAATAGTGAACGTGCTGGCAAGCCTAGTCATGTGGCTTTCATATAGTATTTACTTCACAAGAATAAACATTACTTCTACCCTGCCCCTAAGACTCTGGGTCAGCCTACATATAAAGCCAGTATAGGTAAAGGTAAAGGTTTCCCTTGCTCGAAAGCCAGTCGAATCCGACTCTAGGGATGCGGTGCTCATCTCCGTTTCCAAGCCGAAGAGCCAGCACTGTCCAAAGACATTTTCCATGGTCATGTGGCTGGCATGACTAGACCCCAAGGCGCATGAAACGCTGTTACCTTAAACCATTATAAAAACAATATTGTACACATTTTTTAAAAAATTCATGTCTCAACCAACAAATCAGTCAAGGGCCTGAGCAAACAAATATGTTTTCACCTGGCTCCAGAAACCAAATACATATGGCAACCGATCAGTGGCTATGGTAGGGCATTCCACATCTGTGGTGCCACAACTAAGAATGCACTGCTTCTTGTAGAGGTCTGCCTTGCCTCAATAAGTGGTAGTAGAACAAGGGCCTTTAAAGAATTCATCAAATTAGGGCCCCGGTCACATGGCAAAGTTGCCGCGGGAGAGGCACAGATGGTGGGTGGATTATCTGGGCGTGATCACACCCCAACATCTGGGAAGTGGAGCGCACCCGTGGCTTACCGCCGACAATGCGAGTTAAAAAACTAGTACCTCCAAGGTACTAGTAAACGTTTGCCACGGGCTGCCTCCAGACGCCCGTGGTGTGATCGCGCCGGAGCGTGGCATTCCCCTCTGGTCCCTCATTTACCCACTGGCACCGAGGAAAGGACCCGTGGTTTGCCGCTAGCGCGTCTGATCGTGTAATCGCGCATCAAACTGCGCCGGGGCAATTAGCTACGCCTCCCCCCCGCGATATCCGGCCCGTGTGACCGGGGCCTGAGTTTGCTGACATTTCAACCGCCTACCCTGAGGATCAGCCCTGAAACCTGAATTCTATGGTCAAAGCCTGTAAACTGATAACACTATAACCAATTAAGTTATAAACCTTCAATCCTGAAATTAATATTTCTGTGTCTCATTTATAAGACAGCAGATATGCCACCATAGGTCTTGTCGGTATCTACCATTAGCAAAATCTAATTTGTTGCTAGACAACTCAAATTTTAATGAGATACAATTACTGTATTGTTTCAGGGTATCTAGAAAGCAGACTGTTAAATAACAGAAATTAATCACATTATAAAAATCCTAGTATGGCACTCGTTTTTTTTTTAAAAAAAGGATTTGGCATTGAATTGTGAAGAGAGGTTTTTTTTTTTTAACAAAAGCAGAATTGAGATTTGAGCATGTTTGAGATTCTGTTTGAAAACATTCCATTGTGTGTTGCTATGGCGATATTTGGTAACCTGTACAATGGCGGGTTATGTTCATGGACACAGCATACCCTCTGTCCAGAGAGTCTTTTTCTTTCACACATACACATAATTACAGGGAGACATAAAGTTAAAAGTTTCAGTGGGCGGACCCTAGTACTTGCTAAATTAACAAACGGTTACTTAGAGCTTTGTTACCAGAGATAATGATGGGGCTGGAGGAGGAACAAACCCACCCTTTTCCCACACAGGTGATGCAATGCATGTATGCCTTCAAGCAAATGGACATCTGACAGTCTCTCCCCCTTTTTTTTTTAAAAAAGAGTAATCACATGAATAGGGCCTCCGCATGATCAGGTGACCCTAGCTCATCCATCTGTGTGCTAACTGTAGAGGCACACTGCTCTTCTGCCATGTGGAAGTTCCTGCTAACATATGAATGAAATCCTCTGCTCATTTGGCTATGTGTTTTTTTAAAAAAAATGAATGGCAAAGAGCAACCAATGAGAGCTGACAGAATGTTGAGAGAAGGGGACTTGGAAGACAGCTGTTTTGGAAACAGCAACTAGCAGTTAGAAGTAGAGAAGCTGACAGTGTGGGATCTGGGGGGGGGGAGGAGGATTTCTGACCGGGTGGAACTGTGCAGAAGAGCTGCTTAGACCTGGTTGAAAATAGTACATTTGTAAGTAAAGGATTCCAGATGCAGGAATAGGACCTGAGTAGGGATGGGCATGAACCGAACAATGAAGAAGAAGAAGGATTGGATTTATACCCTGTCCTTCCCTCGGAGTCTCAGAGCAGCTTACAAACTCCTTCCCCTTCCTCTCCCCACAACAGAAATCCTGTGAGGTAGGTGGGGCTGAGAGAGCTCTTTCCAAAACTGTCCTTGAGAGAACAGCTCTGACAGAACTATGGCTTGCCCAAGGTCATCCAGCAGCTGTAAGTGAAGGCGTGGGGAATCAAACCTGGTTCTCCCAGATTAGAGTCTGCACACTTTACTACACCAAACTGGCTCTCATGAATTTTGCCCATGAGATTTGTCTACCATCACGAACTTCCATGAACCTTTAAAGCACTTTGTGGTGGTTCACGGTGGTTCGTGGATGGAGCAGAAAGCCACAAAAACAGCTGAACAGTGGGGAGGCACTCCCTGCTGCTCAGCTGTTTAAAGGGACTGCAGAAGACAGCCCGAAAAACAGCTGTGTGGTGGAGACTGTGCAACTGTTTTTCAGGCTGTCTTGTGAAAGCCATTTAAATTTTAAAGGGACTGCATAAGACAGCCCGAAACAGCTGAGTGGCAGAGAGCAAGATGGTCTCCATCACTCAGCTGGTTTTTTGGGCTTTCTTCAAACCCTTTTGAAAGGGACGGTGGTCCTTTTCAACAGGGTTTGCGGGGCCACAAAACGCTAACTGGTTCGGTTTGCGAACAAACCTCCTGGTTCAGTTCGGTTCAGGGTTTGGCCACGAACCACACCGAATTGCATTTTCCCAGTTCGTGCCCAACTCTAGAGCTGAGTTCAAAAGTTCAATGGAAGTGAAAGGTTGTTAATTTTACCTTATTTTCCTCAGTGTTATGTTTATACCATAAATAAAAGTTCTGGGTTTTTTTAATCCTCCTGGCTGCGTGTCTAAGGGAAAGAAGCACGCATACACACATACTTTAATATCTTGGTCTATAGATATATTACAGGATATGAATAAATTGTGGCAGCATGTGAAGGGAACAGTGTTTGAGCCCCAACCCCAATAGCTCTGTGTGAGTGAGGGTTATTAAAGGGGGCTGGGCTAACCTGTCTGTAAATATCTCTGGGAGTGAGAGAGAGGACCCGAGGTGTGAAGGGGTCATGGCTCTCTGTATATTTTAAAAGACACAAGAAGTGTGGTGAGTGTGACATTCTGATTCATTTGTAACCCATAACCTGAGAGAGGTTTAAGAGGGTGGTAGGCACTTTGTGTGAGTGGAAAGGGGCGTCACACAAGGGTTGTCCATTTTCAGCTTTTGACCATGAACTCAGATTTAACTGCCTAGAAGCAGAGAGAAATAAACTCAGTCCAGATGGCGTTCAGCTGCTGCTAGCAAACTAGTTGGGTCTTCACAAACTCTTGCCTCTCTCTTAACTGTATAATGGCATATCTTCATATGTTTCAAGATGTTTTCTCAAACATTTTTGAAGATCTCTTGGAATAGCATTATTTGCTTTTTGAGTGCACATGAACAATTCTTGACAATGTACCTGAACAATTCTTGGTTTCCCTATTATTAGGAATCTAAAAGAAATCATTTACAGTGCTCAGGTATTGTCTAGTATATTGGAATATAACTTAGAATAACAATGTTAACATGAAACATTTGTAGAGTTTGAACTGTATAATTTATTAGCTTATCACCTTTATCATGGCCCATGGCATCCCCCCCCCCTTTTGACCCCACTGGGATATGCAATAGGGAGTAAGTATTGTAGTCATTTATGTATCCTGCGAGATGTGCATTTTTGCTTAAACTGTTTTAACTGTTGATTTTTACTGCACTCGTGCCTTAATTGTCTTAACTTTTTGTATTTTTACCGCACTTTTGTGCTTGTGTAAGCCACCCTGAGCCTGCTTGTGGGGAGGGAGGGGTATAAATGAAATAAAATAAATAAAATAAATAAAATGCCAAAAGGATGTTGTACAGGAGCATAGGATCTATTGGGGGACACATGAATTTAAAAAAGCTTTATGCATCACCCCAGTACCTTTGGACCATCTGCTTTCAGCTTTACTGCCACCGTCTGGGAAATTAACACTTTGTGACCCGGAACAGTCCTTGAATCTCAGCAGCTAGAGTATGACAAAGTCCTTTCTCTGTCTTTCTTGGATGTTAAGTAGTGTGAGAGAAATGATGAGCCTGTGGAGGAAGTTTATCCAGAAGAAGTTTCTGATCACTTTAAAAAGAATTATTGTAAGCACTCAAGGATAGACAAGTAAGGGAACTGAGGAAGAGACATATAGAAATGTACAGTTTCTATTTCTATTCTAATTCAAAACTTATAAGGGTTCTTTGGTATTCATACCTCTTAAGTGAGGAGGGTTACCAGTTTTTTCAACTGAACATTGACAAAGCCCCCCTTTTTCTAGTCCTTATTCCATGGGTTCCATGGGAAGGAGGTGGTTCATCTGTCTAGAATCTGAAAAGTAGGAGAGAACATTTGTATAATTCTCCAAAAGAGACCAATGAATTAGACCTAGACCAATGTGCAGAGTTAGGAGTGGGGTACACAAAACAGTGGCCTACGAAAACCTACTGGGTCATGTGCATCAGAGGTGAGGGGAGATGACACTGAAAAGGGCCATCCAAAGTAGACTGATTTTTCCATTCTCTTGCCCAGGAGAGGTACTTATTTTAACATCTGTCTTGGCTTGAGGCTTGAGTAACTTGTCCCACTTCATGAAATGCAGTTTTGATCATCTAGAATGTGTAGAGATACTGAAATGTCTTACAGTTAACAGCATTGCATTCATTATGGTTGTTACTAGCAAACAGATAACTCTATAAGTTTGCGTTTCTTCTGTGCGATTAGAATAGAGATAAGATAATACAAATACTACTGGAAAAGTGAATATTTCAGGATTCGTTTCAGATGTATGAAGAAGAAAAAATGGGCTAAAGAACTGCCTTGAGTTCCTTTTTAGAAGGCAAGTGGAATAGAACGGAATAAGAGGCTTAGTGTGGACATTTCCTTGCCATGTGATAACGTTATTGCAGCAAATACTTTGACGATGAAACAACAAGGTGGCCTGCTGGTACTAATACTGTGGACCAGGGTTTGCCTACTAAGTTATCTTTCACGTCAGTCTCTCTCTGTCTGTTATGGAGGAGATTCTCCTCTCTATGTTTTTCTGAGCACTTATGAACTAGGCTGATGCTAATGAAAATGGCACAGCCACCCTCAGATGTCACGACAATCCTCTGTTTCTTCATGAAGGGCAGGAACACAGCTTGTTTGATCTCCCTTCTTGTCCTTCCTCCATCGTCCTCATATAGGGAATGCAATCAAAAGCTTTCTGGTATAGTCAGATGCCACGATGCCTGAAAAACTGGGAAAACTAGGGTTTTTCTCCCTACAACCTGGATCAGGTTTGTGGGGAAGAACCAAACTCTGGTTTGTTCAGGCTCCTGCACTTGGATGTAACAGAAAATTCAAATTTGACTGAAGGCTCCCTATACCAGGAAGTTTTCCATTGTATTCTGCATTAGAAGGGAGGTGGGAAGAAGAAGGATCATGGTAAACCTAGTTTGTGAAGAATAGAAAAGGGCCAACTCTAAAAATCTAATGATAAAACATACAAAAATATACATGTATTTATTCAACATAAATTAAAATAAC
>NW_015171614.1:44195-47040 GCF_001447785.1 Gekko japonicus
ATATACAGTTGACCAGAGAGAAGTACTACTGGACATGTGATTGCACTGGAGGCTTCATTTGTATTTTTGTATTTCTTTTCCTTGCCCAGTGGTTAAACTTTGGAACAATTGGTTTCTCGTCTTTATTCCATATTTTGCATATGTAGGATTGTATGTATTTTTGCATATCAGCCAATATGTTCTGTCTGTATTAGACCTCTGAGGAAGGCCTGTAAAGGCCGAAACGCGTTAGGTCTATCTTATTAGCCCTTGTATGTTTTTATATTTGTATATGAGGTATAAATGGGCCCTTGTTTGTTATTTTAATTTATGTTGAATAAATGTATATTTTTGTATGTTATATAATTAGATTTTTAGAGTTGGCCCTTTTCTATTCTTGACTAACCTTTTTAGGTTCTGAATTCTAGGTTTAGGTTCAGTTTTCTTCTTTAAACCTAGTTTGTGTCCACTGTGACATCTCAGTGTTGTGGCATTTAGGAAAAACAATCCTTGGATAAGCCATGCTTTGCAGAGAATTCATATATAGCATTTACAAATCACACGACTCCTACATGCCATCTACGATAATGACAAGATGTGTAGCCAGAAAGGCATGTCCTTCTATTGAAGCCCTTTTGTGTTTGACTACTATAGCTTTGAAAGAGATGAAAGCCAGCTTTTCCTTTAGCGACTTCCCCTTCCAACCTTTTAGTTCCCATTTCAACAAGAAAATGATAGGACATATTAAACATTAATGTCTCCCTTACTGTGTTCATAAATCACTTGCACAAATAAGGAAATAACAAACTCACAAAGTGCATACTTACAGAAGCTACGCTGTCAGAAGTGCACACAGTGAATGTGGACATGGTTTAAACAGCAGCTGAAGCACTAGGAAAGGAATCGATAACAAACACAGATATATTTTTTCAGTTTTTTTTTAAAAATCCTTATTTTATCTCTTCTTCCTGCCTGTCTTCATTTAGTTCCTTAGTTCTTCTGACCTGTACCTCTGTGACATGCTCACTGGAATCCTCTAGGGAGGATCGGTATCAGGTCTAATAAGCTGGCTGTTACTTTACACCAAGCAGAAAGTAAATGTTTCATCTGTTAAACTGGCAAATAGAAAATGTTTCTTCTATTGTCCTCATTATTCTTCCAGGGGGAAAAATGTTTTCGCTTTGATACGACTGATAGCAGATAAAATGGATTCAGAGCCACAGACGTAAGTGTCTTGAAAGAAGACTGTCTTATGTAAGACTTTTCTTGTTCTTTTATTTCGTTATTTGAACTGAAATATGATCAGATGATACATGGTCTGATTACAATGCAGGTTGTAGGCTGTGGATCTTTAACATGGTAAAACCGAGTATAAAACACACGAGGCTGAGTGTGCATTGGTCTCCTGTGGAGAAATAGTATGTTATGAACGATGCAAGAATATTGTGTTCCAGATGGTTAGTTTAGGATTCATTTCCACTTGCTTTTGTTGACATTAGTACCAGTAGCTGAAGGTCTGTAGTTCAGTGGTTTCTGGTTAAGTTTGTTTTTATGTGCTTTTAACTTCATACAACTGAATGTGTATCAGTGTTTTTATTTGCTAGCAAATTTATGTACAGGGAGAATGACTCTCCCCACCCCCATGGATTAATCACTAGTACTATTGGAGTTACAGTGATGGAGAGGCAAAGGGGCAGTAGGACAACATTCAAAAGTTTGTTCTTGTATATAGACAAAATTAAATTGTCAAAAATATAGTGTGTGTGAACTTTCTTTTTTCCTTTTTTTTTGGTGAGTATTTTGTCTGTGTGTGTTTGGAAGTCTTGGGTGACTTCTGGTGTCCCCTTAGTGGGGCTTGGACATTTCAGGGAAGTGGCTTGTTATGGCCTGTCTCTGCAAGACCTGGTATTCCTTGGAGGTCTCCCATCCAAGTACTTGCCAGGGTCGGCCCTGCTTAGCTTCTGAGATCTGACGAGATTGGGCTCGCCTGGGCTATCCAGGTCAGGTGTGTGTGTGTGAACTTTCATTGTGGTCCATCGTTTTATGCCTTTTTAAACAACTAGATATAAGGCTTGGATGAGGGCTGCCAAATGAAGCAAATAAATAAATCTCCTCCCCCATGCTACTGAGGAGCTCTTGGGAAAATCAGCGAGATCGTAGTTGCTGTTGCATTATAACAATCAAGTAGGTCCTCTACAGTTCACCTTTTATTTTCTGTCACTGCAAAGAAGGGAGGCAGAGACTTGCTTTTAAAAAAAGGAAAGCTGGGAAATAAGAGAACCCGTTTGGCTTTAGGCTTCCCAAGTCCCCCCGGGGGGCGGGGAAACCCCCGCCCCAGAGGCCCGTTCCCCGCCGCTGGCTGATTGGGCCCCGGGGGGGACCCCACCCCAACGTGCGCGTCACCCGGACCTCTATGGTTTCCCCTCAGATGGTCGTGGCCCACCGTCACGTCACTTCTGGGTGATGTGCGCGCGGCGCGCATGCGCTCCAGCCACAGCACTGGAGCCCCCCGGTAAGGAGAAATTTCGACTTGGCAACCCTATTTGGCTTCCAACTCCTGAGGGATGGAGCCCATGGCTGCCGCACAATGCAGCTCCCTTTCTTGGCAGGTTCCAGACAAGGCCTAAATCAATGGAGGAGGAAGAGGGTTCTTCTAGCTCGCCCTGGCTTGGCTCTCCTCTCCCTACAAGGTAGAGGCCTGGCCCATCCTCTTTGACTACCCTGCTTCTTTCCTTTCAAAGGATTTCCTGTGAATGGCACAGCCTTGGGTTCCTTTAAAGCCCCATGAAATGGTCCTGCTGGGTGTAACAGAGGTGGCTGGGTTCCCAGCCCAGGCCTCCCCTTAGGGTTGCCAAGTCCATCTTCC
>NW_015171614.1:47093-64603 GCF_001447785.1 Gekko japonicus
GTGCGCCAGATCTCCAGAAACGCAGGTTCCCTGCACTTAAAGTAGCCGGCAGCCGGCGTTTCCCCTTTAAGAGCAGCTGCGTTTCCCTTTTAAGAATGAAGCTGGCTTTTCCCTGCAAGCTTGCGGAGTTCGCGCTTGGGATGAAACACGGGTTGCACAAGCTTAAAGGGAGAGAGATGGGTGGCTGTGGGTGTTGGGAGTAGAACCCCCCCAAAACGGGGGAACCCTGACAAACCGGGGGGTTTGGCAACCCTACCTCCCCTTCCTGCACCTCCTCTCTGTCTGCTACCTTAGAGGGCCTGTGGTTTGTGCTGTCCTGAGAAGGGTGAGGATCCTGCCAACCTCCTCTGTGGGAGTGCCGGCAGCTACGGCTTGGCAGCAGAGCACTGCCTTCACTCTGTGCTGCATCCACTTCACCCTTCCCTATTGCCATATTGCCACTGCTCTGAATCAGCAGCTGTAGCAACAGGAAGACTACAGGGAATCATTGCTATGTAGAAGACTCCAATGTCTCTAGTATAAAGGATTATATACTGTGGTATGAACCCAAATGCTGAAAACTTCCCACTGTTATGAAATTAATTCATTATGGCATTTTCAAGAGCCTGTATTTCAACAATAGTATTTTTTAATTAATTCTGCATGATAATGTAAGATGACATTGCGGGCTAAATTTAGCTTTAACTAGAACCATTTAATCTTGGCTATTTAAGAACTCAGCACATTCGTGGGATACTTTAGTAAATTTGATTCGATTATAGTCTATTGGTTTGGCAATTAACTGTCTCTAGATCGAAGGATGCTTACCAATGACTAACTTCAGATAAAATGAGTCGGCATCATTCCAGTCCTGATGGACTCTGGGGTATCTGCCAGTTAAGAAAGCGGAAGTTTGTAATTTTTTTATACTACTCTGTACTCTTTCTATCTCCCCTTCTTTTCCCTTTCCCCCTTTCTCTATATACACTAATAAAACTCTATTTAAAAAAAGAAAGAAAGGCCCCGGTCACACTGGGGGAAAAGGTGCGGCTGAAGTGCGGCTTTTTTGAGCTGCATCGAAAGAGACATGCGGTGGCAGGATCAGACAGATCCCCTGAGCCGCTGCGCAGTTGCTCCCTGGCATGATCAGATGCCGGGGGGGGGGGAAGCCACAGATCAGTGAGCGAGGCAGCCTGCTGCGCATGTGCGCACCTGCACAGTTTGCCCGGGGGCCTTGGATGCTGCCGGAGACGGGTGCACCAGTGGTCGGACGGGAGCGCTCCGCTTCCCAGATGTTGCGGTGTGATGTGCCCCCGATCCGTCCCTCTTGCGTGGCAAATCCTCCCGTGTGACTGGGGCCAAAGTGGATCATTTTATAACCTGCATTTGAGCCTCTGCAAGATAATTTATGCAAGACTCTTCATATTGTTCCAATAAATATTTGCTTTTCAGCCTACGTATGAATAGCAACTCTTTTTAATATGTTAAGCAGTAGATTTCCTTTGCATATATCACCATAGTGTCAGAGGAATTGTGTGTTTTTATATAAAAATATTTAGAAATATATCTTGAGAGATTAAATTCAGCCCAAATAGTTGTGATTTAGCGTTCTAGATACTACAAGTTGGAGGATGGTAGAGAAAGATGGATACCAGTAGATACCATGAAGTAGCCGGCAATGGGAGTTGGAATGGGTATTGACTATTTACCACCTGATTGTCTTTAATATTACACTAATGTTTTAACTGATTTTATCTCATTTTATCTGTGGTTGTACATTGCCCAGAGCCCTGCAGTAGCATCGGTGGGGTGATTCATAAATACAATAAGTAGTAGTAGTAGTAGATGGGATTTAAAAAACCCACCACTTTACTGAATGAATATGGTCTAACATAAATTATTAGCCTAGACCAGTGTGGAGCTCTAAACACTTCCTAATGAGTTACCCCACTTAAATGACATGGCCAGGCAAGTCCAGTCTCCTTTTGATACCACACAGCTGACCCCAAGCTACAGCTGTTGAATTGTTCCTGTTGTGGGGAGAGACAAATATGTGTTTCCCATCTGAGGTCCCTACAATGCTGTCAATCATTCCATCACCTGACTTCTATAGAAAACAGTCCCACATTTCAGCGGCTCCAGTTATGTCAGTCCTTCCCATCTCATCTCTTCCAAGATGGCTTTCATGATGCTTTCCTATTTTGTCTGTAATAGTGGTGATCCATTTTCACATTATTTAGCCCCTGCAGACCATAAATACTGGGTTTTTAATTTAGATTAATGTGCATTTTCAAACATAGTTCTGCCAAATTTGTGGCAAAAGAGAGAGCCTTGAAAAAGGAAACTTGGGCAACTAAGTTGGGCGAATTGGGCAACACACCCTGCCCCCCATACCCAGTAGGAACTGACAATTGTTTTCTCCCAACCCTCCATATAATGCAGGCAGCCGCAGCCTTGGTTGCTCCTCTGGCCAAACAGGCCAGAGGATGGCTGGGAATGAGCCTCCTTTAGGCCCAGGTCTCTTTAATATCTCAGGTCAGGGTTTTGGATTCACAAGACTTTGGAAAGTCTTGCAAAGCTTCATTTGTTGTCCAAGGTGGAACTGGACCCTTCCTTCTTTCTTCAGCAGCAGTTCTTCTTTCGGGTTTTGCCATGAAGGCAGAAGGAACTTCTAGCAATGTTGTTGTTGCTGCTTTAAATGAGAAATAGCATTGTCACCTAGGTTGGGTAATGTAAGTAAAGAACAAGGTGTTTATGATGTGCAAGGGAAGGCTTGGTTTGCAAAAGTCAAGGGTTATTTCATGCAGAGAGCCTACAAAAGAACATGTTGGTGAGTGATGCTGCTACCTGATCAAAGTATCTGTGCTTCCTCAAAAGTCTTGACATGATAACTGTTATGTATTCATTTACTGATACTGCCTATTGATTAAGTGTGATTCTATGAAACCTGTAGTTACTTATATGCAATGCTTATGTAACCTAAATGGGACATTGTTTAAGGTATACAAGCCTAAGCTCCAGACACAAACTCCACTGACTCTGGGTATCCTGAAAGCTGCAACAGGATTGGTCGGTGTGAGGAAGCAGACCAATCCAAACGAACCCTGATTTCGGTGGGAAGAATTCCCATTGGTCCCAAGCGCTGCTTGTTCATTGGTTGCGAACAATTCCCGCTGGTCCCAAGCGCTGCTTGTTCATTGGTTGTTAGGTGAATTAGAGGTGTGGTTTTACCAGTTCAAAACGTACAAAAGTTAGCTTGTTCTGTGTTATGTTGTCCCGTGTCAAGTTATGAACTGAATAAAGAAATCATTGTTTTGGAAAAGCTGCCTCGATCTCAGTTCATAATAATAACCCTTTGCCAATTGATAATTGGATATTGTCTTGCCTGTCTGTTTTTCTTGTGTCAGGAACTAGTACAGATTGTTTACTCAAGCAGCTAGTTTTATAGCAAGTCAACTATTACTAGATGAAACAAATAAGAGTGAAAAGGTTTAATATTTTTTGTGACTATAATTTTATGATTCCTCAATATGTATTCCTGCACTTCCTATAAAAACACAGTATTTGAATCAAAGAAGAACATTTTATGGGAACTGGTGAACTTAGTTCAGATGTTGTGTTAGGAAAAGTGTGCACAGTGATAATCGATATGCAAATTGCACATCCTTCGCATGTGTTGTATGTTACGGCAGGAAATAGGGGAATACAGGACTGTGTTCCATGGAGATATATTTTTGAAATTCTTTCATGGTTAGTTGTTTACCAATATTACCATGTAATATAGTGATGGTAATTAATCAATACAAGAAATTCCATGGTTGTGCTCTAATTTTGCCACATATGAAAGCATTATAATGCTAAGCAACCATGGAAAACTTAAATGAAATTTCACAAACTGTCTGATAATATTTCCTTGTGTGTATGTGCTAAGTTTCTTCGTCGCTTCTGACTCATGGCGACCCTATGAATTTGTTGTGGTTGTTCAGTTGCACAGTCGAGTCTGACTCTTCGCGACCCCATGGACAAGATCTCGCCAGGCCCTCCTGTTTTCCGCCGTCCTCTGAAATTTGCTCAATTTCATGTTCGTTGCATCTATGACACTGTCTAACCATCTCATCCTTTGCCGTCCCCGTCTTCTTTACCTTCAATCTTTCCCAGCATCAGGGTCTTCTCCAGTGAGTGCTCCCTTCTCATTTGGTGGCCAAAGTATTTGAGCTTCAGTTTCATTATCTGGCCTTCCAGGGAACAGTCAGGGTTGATTTCTTTTAGGATTGACTGATTTGATCTTCTTGCAGTCCAAGGGACTCTCAAGAGTCTTCTCCAGCACCATAGTTCAAAAGAATCTATTCTTCGGCACTCGGCCTTCCTTACAGTCCAACTCTCGCAGCCATACGAAATTTCACAAACTGTCTGATAATATTTCCTTGTGTGTATGTGCTAAGTTTCTTCGTCGCTTCTGACTCATGGCGACCCTATGAATTAATGCCTTCCAAAATGTCCTATTGTTAACAGCCTTGCTTAAGCCTTACAAGCTGAGGGCCTGGTTTCTTTTACAGAGTCAATCCATCTCATGCTATGCCTGCCTCCTTTCCTGCTGCCTTCAACTTTTCCAGTGACTCTTTGTCTTCTTGTAATGTGACCAAAGTACAATAGCCTCACTTCAGTCATTTTTGCTTCTGGGGAGGGCTTAGGCTTGATTTTATCTGAAACATACCTATTTATTGCCGAATAAGCCCCTTAACGAGGCATTTCCACTATGTCCCTATGAAACAAATTCTAGTGCAAGTGTGAGCACAGTATACGCCTGTCTACCTTCAAAGCTATCTTCATCCAGCAATCGAAGGAAGAGGTAGCGAGGTTGGTGTAATATTGCCGTTCAGTTTGCGGCCCTATTGGATAACATGTAATGCCTCCAAATTTAACAAAACTGAAGTGCCCTTATTATGTAGTCTAATGTAAGTAGGGATGCCAACCTCCAGGTGGCACCTGGGGACCCCCCCAGAATTATAGCTCATCTCCAGACTACAGAGATCAGTTCCCCTGGAGGAAACGCTTTGGAAGATGGACTGTATGACATTGTACCCCAGTGAAGCCCCTGTCCCCCCCAGTCTCCATCCCCAAATCCCCAGGAGTTTCCCAACCTGGATCTGGCAACCCTACCCTCCAATTCCCCAGGGGCCAGGGGGGGATCTGACAAGTCTATTACATGGGATGCTCATACTTGGCCCCGGTCACACTAGTGGGAAAAGCCGCGGCAGAATTGGAGCTTTTTAGAGGCGCAGCCAGGGCTTTTTTTGTAGAAGAATCCCAGCAGGAACTCATTAGCATAATAGGCAACACCCAACAGTAGTGACTCATTAGCATATTAGACCACACCTCAACAGCATAGCTCATTAGCATATTATGCCACACCCATGCCTTCCCTTGGCTTGCTTGGGTGCCTCGTGGCTGCAGAATGCCCGGGCAAGCCCCCCCTTGAAAGGAAGGGAAGGGAAGGCAGTTTAAACTTCCTTCCCTTGGCTTGCCCGGGCAAGCCAGCCCTTGGACAGGCCAGGGGAGGGCTTTAAATGCCTCCCCGATCCTTCCAGGGGCCCCTGGCCCACCCGCCTTTGAGTCGCCGGGGGGGTGTTACTCTCCAGGCCTTCCCTCTGTAGCCGCGCATGCAGAGGTTTTGACTGTAGTGGGCGTGGCCAACTCTGAAGCCAGCCGGAACACCATTCCTGTGCGTTCCTGCCCCAAAATAGCCCTGGGTGCAGCAAATTGAAGTGCGGCATCGGGATCAGACAGATCCCCCGAGGCGAGCCGCATTTGCTCCCCGCCATGATCACAGGTTGAGGGGGACGTGATGGGACAAAGGGCGAGGCGAGGCAGCTGCGCATTTGTGCCCATGCGCAGTGTGACAGGGCCTTGCATACCACGGGATACAGGCGCATCGGCGATCACACACCCACCCGTGCTGCGCATTTCCAAGTAGGTAGTAGTGTTTTGCTGGTATCTTTTAAATCCGCTTTTTCGGCCGGAAGGGACGGGTTGGGGGCGGGGGGGCGACGCTTGCCAGATGTTGGCATCTGATCGCGCCAGTTTAATCTGCCCTCAACCCGTCCGTTTCTTGGGGCAAATCCTCCCGTGTGATGGGGGCCCTTATTTACTTTCTTCCTCTGAAAGTAGAGCAAAAATCAGGAAGACCCATCTACCCAAATGCTGAAGAGTTACTAGTAGAGTTATGCATGACCTCTCTCCCTGACATTTTATGGCTGAATTTATCTCTGGAGGAATCCATTTTGTCGTGAGCTCCACCTCCGTTAACGACCATTTCATAGTCGTGCCTACCACCTTGTGTTAGAAATCCAATGGTGCTCACAGGCTCTTAAATGCTGGAGACACTTGTTTTATATATGATATACTAATTTTGTTGTCCTCTTGAGTATGATTTGAGTGGGCACTTAGAAAACCCATAAATATACTTTGTAAAGAGTAAAAGCCATTTCAAAATTAGTCCATCAATTAATGTAATATCCAACAAAGGTGAGTTTGAAAATAGAAACACCGAATTCATTTAATCTATTTTCATGGAAAATAAATGGAACAGTGATCGCTGCATTAATAAAATAGTTTCATTTGAAAATTGTTTTGCATGACAGTGGGCTCAGGCAGTCATTTGTGTAAGCATATAGTGGAAAAGGCTGTGAGCACTTGGAGTCTGGTTTTAGAATGCCACAAAACTAGACTTGCCAGTTCTTCCTAGCACTCATATAGCACTAAAGGGGCATTGATGTAAGTGAGAATAAGAAATAGGGATCCCTTATTAAAACCTAATGTGAATTTGAAAAAGCATACAGAAAGAACATTTCATTCAGCTCTTTCAAACAGATCTATTCCTAACTGTGTTAAATAGGAACAGTGAAATTTAGTATCTAGAAAAGCCTATTAAAAGGCAAGTGTTTAAGGTGGATTCGTCCCATCTCATCCCTTCCTTGTTATATATGCATCTGTCTGGATAATTTGATACGTATTTTGTGCTTCAACCCTGGAAACAGAGGTGTTCCAATGGGACTCAGGTTCTCATTAACAAGAGTGCTTATATGCTTAGTAAGAAGTATTAGGCACAATCCAGACCATTGTCATTTAGGAAGTACAGTATATAACTGCATACCCTTATTAGTTAGGAGCATCCCAGGGTGTGTATGTGGGGAGGGGGGAGGGACCAGGAATGACCTAGAGTTCTAGATGGTTTTGGCCCCATACTGTATGATGATACCAGTATCAGTGCCTGTATGACTTAATGGAATTTGCTAAGAATAAAATTTCAGCACTGAGAACTGAAAGCAAAGCAAGAATAATCCCTGTCTTTCTGATAGTCCTCCTGCCAACCTAGCAGTTCGAAAGCAAGAAATTGCAAGTTGGTAAATAGGTACCACTTCGGTGGGAAGGTAACAGCGTTCCGTGCATCTTGGTGTTTAGTCATGCCGGCCACATGACCACGGAAACGTCTTCGGACAGCGCTGGCTCTTCGGCTTTGAAACGAAGATGAGCACTGCAACCCTAGAGTCGGATTCGATTGGCTTTCGAGCAAGGGAACCTTTACCTTTACCTTCTGATGGTCACGAATTTGCTCTTTAATTTCTTAGGCCATACAAAATCCCCATCTAGTTCTTAGAGTACCAAGCAAGGTATTCCACCATCCTCTGAGTTGGACATGCTCTTTTCCGACTAGTTTTGGTACATAAGGAAACTTGGGACATTTACAGATGGATTTGGATGTGGGAGAGTTGGAACAAAATATTTATGTCATGTAACAAAATCCTTTTGGCAGCAAATCCGGGCCCTAATCTTGATAGGGGTATAATGAATACACACTTTTTGCTAAACACCCCTTGTATCAACAAGTCCCTTGTTTCTGAATCTGCGTCTCTTTCTCACTTGTGAATATTAAGTGTGCTGAGGCCTTTTCAGTCATTACAGTTTTGGTAACCATGTGCATTTATTTATTTATTTAAAACAATTATCGGCCACCTTTCTACCTTACATGGACTCATGGTGGTTTACAATATATGTAGAAATGAAACACAATAAAATACATAAAACATACAAAACCACTAATTTAAAACCAGTTCTTTAAAACTGATGGCAGGCAGAAGAATTGAAGTCAATCATGGGCTGTCACGAATGAAACCATTTTCATCTGTGTCCTACATGCAGCTGCTGGTGTGACCATGGGTCAGTTACAAGTTGTTTCAGACCTGTTCTCTCAGGAGCAGTTCTTGAAAGAGCTTTTTCAGCCCTACCTACCTCACAGGGTGTCTGTTGTGGGGAGGGGAAGGGAAAGGAGACTGTAAGCCGCTCTGAGACTCCTTTGGGTAGTGAAGGGTGAGGTATAAATTCAACCTCCTCCTCTTCTTCTTCTAATGTTAGAGCCCATAATCAGGAATCTTTGTTTACCAATAGCTATAAAAAACTGGTACACAAACATTGCTTGATCCAAGATACTTTACAGTTCTTAGTTTGAAAAAGATGCCCTCAACAGCTTGAAAAGAACCCACTAGAGAAGCAAAGTAATGTTTGTGGTTAATTATTTATTCCTGTTTCTTGCTTGTATTCTGCCTTAATGCCACCAAAGTCTAATAAGGAAAGACCTAATTACCTCTTCTCAAAGGGAAAAAAAACCACCAGAATTAATTGCAGAGTGCCATTTGAAAGGCTTCCGTCCTTTCCTCTTTTGAGGGAGGATACAGCAGAATTCTGCAAACATTTCATTTTAAGAAAAAGAGCCAAAGAGCCCCCAAAGATGCCTTGCAAAGCCTGAAGTGTTTCAGTGCTCCATGTAGTAAGCTTACCAAATCTCGCAAAATCGCGGCAGGGGATCCACATGTCTTCGCAGAATCCGTGCTGCGGGGACAGTGAGACACGTTGCACCGCCGTCACCAGGACATGACGCTATGCGTCGCTCTGGCAACGGGGCTGTTTGGAGCCCCGTTGCCGGAGCAACGCGTAGCGTCACATCCTGGCGACGGCGGGTGCAACGCGTCTCGCCGTCCCCGCGGCATGGATTCTGTGAAGGCATACAATCCCCCACTGCGACTTGGCAACCCTACCATGTAGTGATAGTGTCATCTTTCTCCCAGTCCCTGCAGATTCCATCAGTGTTAGATCGCCGCTAACAAAGACCCGGAGAGTGATTTCAACCAAAGTGATCAGCTTTATTAAAGATACGAACAAGCGCTTGAATTCAGTCATAGCCAGAACAGATTAACATTGGGAGCTAGGCTCTTTTTAAACGTTCCCGGGCTAATGTAGCCACGCCTATTTACAATTAACAACCAATGAGGTTGTGTAGATAACAACCAATGAGAGTCTTTCCCTCTCAGGAATTGGCACAGTTCTGATTGGTCGCTGTTATGGAGCGACCAATAGTGAGTTCGTTCTGAGGAGCCTTCGTCCGGCTCGGAGCTTAACATAGGGAGTGAATGTGGTGATTCAAGTGAGCTATTTCAATACATTACAATCAGGAATTCATGTGACGCTACCTGTTTTGTTATATGACATGCAGGTTCTTTTGTGGCCGTCGCAGTGTCAGAAAAAGGAAGTCCTGTGCAAAGTTCCACCAGATGTTCATTGCATCAATTGCCAGAAGCTGATATGCCCACTAGTGATACACCAAAAGATTAATTCAGGTTGGGCTCAGTCTGTGGCAGTAGATCATACAACAGGCTACGTTTTATTAATCACACACTAAAATGATGATTAGATTACCAGTTCCTGAAATACTATATTGTCCCCTGGACAGTTGCAGTAATCCACCACATTGTTGCAGTAATCCACCACATCCTGTTGTGCTCCAGTCCTAATGCAATTTTATTTTTAGGAATGAAATTTTTATTGGGAAAATGGCCAGAGTAAAAAAAAAAAAGGTATCTGTGTGTGCATGCATGCAATGAGATGCTGTTCTGTCTCTTTCAAGGCTGTCAGACTTTCAGATTCCTTTGAACTACCTCCTAAATGTTGGCAGAGTTCAGAAATAATCCAAACCACACTTTGGAGTTTGATTTCAATGAATTTACTGCAACAGGATTTTGAAGAAAGACAATGACTGTCTGCAGTCCATTAATGCAACTGAGAGGCCTTCAGAACTCAAGCACTAACACATACTGACACATAGCAGAGAGAGAAATAACAAGAGGTAAGCTGAACTGCAAGAGAAAAACATTCAATCAGTGCTCCACAGCTCCCCCTAGAGTACAAGTGGACTAAACCACTCTTTCAGCAATATTTACAGTAACTAGACCAGTGGTGTCAAACATGCAGCCCACGGGCCGGATCTAGCCCCTGCAAGGCTCAGAACCAGCCCATGAGCAACTTCCTTCTCCTGCTTTCTTTTTCAGAGCTGCTGCTGCTGCACTGCACTGCACCACAGCTTGCTTTCCCCTAGCTCCCTCAGTGGCTCTTTGCTTCCTGCTTTCTGTTTCCTGCCTCTTGCCTCCCTTCCCCCACACAGCTCCCTCAGTGGCTGCTTCCTGCTTTGTGCAGGAGAGATACAAAGACAAGCCTCTCTCTCTCTCTCTCTCTCTCTCTCTCTCTCTCTCACACACACACACACAACACACCACCCCCCCACACACACACACACACACACACATACAGAAAGCTTCTGCTTCCTACTCCGGGTCTGCTCCTCTCTTCTGTGGAGAAAGGGAGGAGGAGGGGAAAGGGGGGGGAGAGAACAAAGTTGAAGTCCCATGGCAGCTTTAAGATCAACAACGTTTTATTCCAGGTATAATCTTTATTGTGCAAGCACACGTCTTTAGAAGGAGGGAGGGAGGATGGATGGATGGATTCTTCTGACAAGCAGAATTTACATTGAGGAAGTTATTTTGGCTTATTCTGAAAAGTTTTCTTTTTAAAAAGTTTAGATTTCTCAGTTCCTATCTGGATTTTATTTTCTTTCAAAAAGACCCTGATTATGAATTAGAACACTTGGATTGGTCCTTATATCTTGCAGAGTAGAGTGATTTCAAATGCCAAATGATAATAGCACACCTTGGTAAATTAGGTCTCAGTTCGGTCCTGGAGGATGTGTTGTCTTGAGCATCATTATCCATTGCAATTATCTCTTCCTAATCTCCCTTTGAAATTACTTTGTAAGAGCTCTGCTACTCTTTGGTCAGCAACTGAATGTTGTGGTTTCTAATGTCAGACTGATTTATTTATTCTCTGCATCCTCCTGAACTGAATCCTCCTGGATGGAATTGAAACCTAGGTTTCCTGTCTCATTACCAATGCTGGTATCTCCATGCCTACTACCCCTCTGCATATCACACCTAATCCAATCACGTTTGCTATTGTCATTCACCTGCTATTGCCATTTGGCATCTGAAATCACCTTTATAAGTGGTACCTCTGGTACCTTGTGTTACATTTTATGGCATGCATGGCCCAGCCCAAACAAAGTGACATTTATGTCAGATCCAGCCCTTGTAACAAATGATTTTGACACCCCTGAAGTAGACTCTTAGCAGGCTGTCGCTTCTCCAGGACTAAATACAGTCAGTCACTCTCCCTTGTCTCTGGTGTTGGGTTTAACACTAAACCCTCTAAGCATACTGGAATTCTTAATTCAGGGAGAAGGGATTTCGAAACTGCTGTAACAATCTGCTCTGGAAATCTATAACGTGGGCATGGAAAAGTGTGCCATATTGTATTTCTCCCCTCCAACGGCTTTCCATGTTTCTGTGTAAGGTGCACACCATGGGCTTTCTACACAGAAGTGCTTTTAGCATCTGAACATGCCATTCATATATTCCTTTGTCTTTCTATCCTGCATCTTCTTAGTGCTCAAGGAGGTGAATGACAATTTAAGGGGGAAAGATTGATTGATTGAGTGATTGATTGATTGAACTCACTTGTACCCCGCCTTTCTCACCAGTAGGATCCAAAGTGGCTTACATCATTCTCCTTTCCTCCATTTTATCCTCACAGCAGCCTTGTGTGTTAGGTGAGGCTAAGAGCACGTCACTGGCCAAAGGTCACCCAGAAAGCTTCCATGGCATGGAGTGGGGATTCAAAACCTGATCTTCCAGACACTACTCTGACACTCTTAGCCACTATACCACCATTCATATAATCAGGGGTCATTTTGTAGAAAAAGAGCTAGGGGAACTCATTAGCATAACTCATTAGCATATGCAACACCCCCTGACATCACCGGAAGTGTGTCATAAGGCCACACCCCCTGACATCGCCGGAAGTGTGTCATAAGGCCACACACCCCAACCCAACGGTCCCGGCCGCCGCCGCCGGCCTTGCAACTCCACTGCTGAGCCCCATGAGGGGCCTGGCGGTGGACCTGCAAGGCATGTGCCCCGCCCCCGTACTTCACCTGGGGGAACTGCGATCCCCCGCGATTCCCCCCGAAATGACCTCTGCATATAATCCTTTGTTTTTTTATCCTGCATATTCTCAGTGTTCAATGACAGTTTAAGGAAAAAAATACAGGGTATTCCCAGTAAAGAGAATTAAAATGAGCTCATATTTGCATGTAAAACAATCTAATAGTTTGAGAAACCTCCTCAGGAAACAATCCATATGCAAAGGAACCTCCTCAGGAAAGCTCCTCCATTCGCATGTTCATAGCCTGGGGAGCTCTGACAAGATAATGACTCAGCCCTACCCCACCTTCAGGAGTAGATATAAATTACCTGCCTTCCATTTTGCTTCTCACCTTGACACAGCGAGTACTCCATCTTTCTGTGTTATACCACTGAGGATGCCAGTCACAGCTGCTGGCGAAACGCCAGGTTCTATAATGCCAAGACCACGGCCACACAAACCGGAAAATCTACAGCAACTAATCTAATAGTTGTTTCTACTGTTTTTATATACAGAGGAATATTTCAAAAAATGTGTAATACTCTCTATACATTGAGCGTAATGTACGGGTATGTTTTTATCAGCCACGGTGTCACTTTTTGTATAATCATGACTTTTAAAAACAGATATTTAGCCCATTCCCTACAGGTAAATCCATTGCAGAAGCTCTTTGCTGCTGTCATCTGTTTTCCATTAATGAAAAACTCTAGGAATCTGTGGTTGTCTTATATACCATGGCAAAACAATAGCAAAACAAGTAAATCAGGAACTGCTTCAGTTTGTTATTCCAGGATTATGTTTAGTTTTTTCTACTATGTGGTTTGATTTTGTTGAGATGCTGAACATTTCTTGCAAAATGTCAGGTATGGTCAAATCCTAATTAGTTGACTGCCGCAGGCATTATGTACCTCCTTCCTCTTGTTTTGTCAGTTTCCTTTGCCATGTTTCTCCACATTCTACTTCTTTCTTAAAATTTTAAAAAACACATCATTGTATATCACCCTGTGTGTTGCCACTGCTACAGAGAAATTCAGGATTAGGGTACCAGCTGTCTTAAGCGCAGATATCTAGCTCAAGTGGTTTGAAGATGGAGCCAATTTTTTTTCCTATAAAATGCATGTGTGTTTTTCTGCATTTATGATTAGTGTTAAAAGTGTTGAAGATGATGGGATGTTTAGGATAATGGACATTTAGAAAGAAAAAAAAGAGTCAAGCTACTAACCTCTCTGTAAAACTCATTCTTCACACTCTAGGAAATGACGGAAAGGGCGATAAATGTGGCTGGGTATTTTTGGTTTTTTAAAATCCTCTTTCTTTGAAACAATAGTCTTGTGACAAACCACAGACCTTAATAAATGATGCATAAATCATGCCCGGAAAAGTCTGTGGATGTGCTCTATCATGACAGTTATAACTGTCTAATCAGTTTCCCTAAACTTTATGGCCATTGTAATTTTCTTTCTCTCTGCATGTATTATTGAAGAAGGTAGGGTGCCAGGTACCCTATGAAATGAATATTTCAGAAGGCTTTTGTTAGCCTAAACCGTATGAAGACAAGTGTTAATTGCCTATGAGTAACTCTGTAATGTAGAATACCATATGCTTGCCTTTGCACTGACGGGAAAGAAAAGACACCAACATAAATTAATAGAGCAGGAGGTTTTTTTTTTAATGTTGTCTGCTGTTTTCGTAGTGGTTTCTGAATCTCTCCCCCCCCCATATGTCACATAACGAACTAAGGCGTAGCCTGTCTAGGCCACGTTTTGGAAGCAACAAGATAAAGAGAACTGCTTCAGATGTTACTTTTTTCGGTGCTGCCGACATTTCAGTATAAGGAAAAATGCAAATCACTTGTTTGTTGCTATATATATAGATCACATACCGCATCTTCAATAGCATCTATTTTGCTATGTACATGATGCAGCAAAGATAGATTTGTATGTGTCCGATGCACAGTAACAAATTATGCAGGGAAATCATAATCTTTGAGCTGATCCATAATAAATCCCTAAAGACAGAGAAGCTCGCAGAAAGTGTATTGGAGGCAACCTTTTGGAACTAACAATACTTCTCAGGGCCAGGTGTATATCCATCCTGTTTCACTACGTGCTACACATTAAATCGGTGATTCTGGTGTAATTTGTCTTAATCAGAAATATATTTTTAAGGGGGCGAGGTGGGAGGGAGAGATATGGGGTTTGTTATTTTATTTTGGATCTAACTGGAAATATTTGAAAACTATTATTGTAAGCCACCTTGAATCACTTGGAAAGGTGGGGTATAAATATTTTAACAAATAAAAAATGTACCTGAATTGAAAGGTGCTTCTTAAAAAGGGTATTTTTGAAGTGTCCTCATCCCAAGGGATGTGCATGGCTTTTCGCTAAGAATTTGGGGAGCGTGCACAAGGTACATGTCATTCGCATTTATTACAAGCATTTAATCATTCCTCTTATACCCCTGGTACAATTCTCATATCTGGAGGGAAAATCTTGGGTGTGAGGGAGGGAAGAGGGCGAGATGGCCAGAAATGCAATTTTTTTTTAAAAAAAAGTTTAAATAATGACTTTCTCTTCATCATGGAAGCAGTTTTCTAGCTGGCTGTCTTCACACTAATTAACATTCGCTGAAACATACGGTGGGGTCAGACAACCTTTGAAATTGGGGATCTGTGTCTGAATCACCCAGCATGTTATTTAACTGTTAAAAAAAAGCAGCTGTAGGGGTTCCTGATATGGACCAGGGCCCTGAGGATGGGGTGGTGGTGTTAACTCTTTCTATTTGCACTCGGCTAAGACTCAGGGCTGGCCCGTTATTGTTAAATTTTAGACAGAAAGAGAAGGAGGCGCGGGGGGGGGACAGGCTTGAGGAGCAGCTCGGGACAACGGGAAAGTGCCGCTTGCCCTCTGCCACCTCCGCCCCTGTGGTCTCTTTGGAATCAACCCTGACTGTTCCCTGGAAGGCCAGATAATGAAACTGAAGCTCAAATACTTTGGCCACCAAATGAGAAGGGAGCACTCACTGGAGAAGACCCCGATGCTGGGAAAGATTGAAGGTCAAAGAAGACGGGGACAGCAAAGGATGAGATGGTTAGATAGTGTCATCGATGCAACGGACATGAAATTGAGCCAACTTCAGAGGACGGTGGAAGACAGGAGGGCCTGGCTGGAGATGATCCATGGGGTCGCGAAGAGTCGGACTCGACTGTGCGACTGAACAACAACAACAACAGGCCCCCTCCTCCTTCCCTCCAGCGATCCCACCCCCCGCATGCATTTGCAGCTTGCTCCCTCAGCCTGCCCACTGCGGCTCTGGTGCCCGCCCCCATCCCACCCCGCACGGGGGGTTGGGGCGCGCGTGCCAGAATGTATCCTTGCCTAGTGGGCAAAAAAACCTGGGGCCATCACTGCTAAGACTTAAAGCAGCCTGAAACCATTTTTGATGAGGTAACATTTCTGACTAGGGTTGGGCAAGAACCGGGAAAGTGCAGGTTCATTTAAATGCCTTCGGAGCCCACCTCCAGGTTGGGTCAGCCCAACTGAGCTTTGAGAGTGAGCTCTGAAGGCCTTTATAGCCTTCCAGGTGGGCTGGGCTCGGAAGGCCTATAAAAGGCTTCAGAGCTCACTCTTGGAGCTCAATTGGGCTGGCCTAACCCCGAGGTGGGCTCCAGAGTTGGGGAAGTGGAGTTCCCTTGGGTCAGGCCATGGGGTTGGTGGTCAGCTCTGACAGCATTTAAATGTCTTCAGATCTCAGTTTCAGTCAGGCTCTGAAGGTATTTAAATGCCTTTGGAGCCTGCATGAACCCTCCCTGAACCTCATGAACCTCGCAAAACTCCATGGAGATTTGTGGGCGGATCGTGGGAGGCATGTTCTCCCAACAACCCCCTGGTTTGGGAACCACAAACTGGCTTGGTTCATGGTTGAACCGGGGTTCATTTGAGGGTTCATGCCCATCCCTATGTCTAACCATTTTCTTAAGTTCTGGATCTCCAAATTAGGGTTGCCAGTTACCTCCCTCCTGCCAGCGGGGGGATTTGGGGGGGTGTTCCGTGGGTGGGCGGGGACATCAGCGACATGCTGACGTCACTTTTGGAAGTGACGTCATTGCATCGCCAGTGTTGGGATGATGCTGTTCTTTTGGGGCAAAACTCTATGGTAAAAATGGCTACAAAACCATCATGTACAGCAATTCTGGTCGTCAATTATACGCCTCATTTATACGATAACAGGAGTGGACTTACCTTTAGACCCGGCGTTGCTCCTTCTTGGCCACTGGTCGTCAGATGAACCTCCTGTAATGAAAAGAGAGTTAATTAACGTTCTGCTCACAGCTGCCAAATCATCTATAGCCCGATTTTGGAAGAGCACTAACCCGCCCATGGCTGCCTCTTGGCTCTCCGTTGTCTGGGGCTATTTCATGTTGGAACAATGTACTGTTTATTCCGATACTTCTCGGAGTGAGAGGGAATTGTATAGTTCCTTAGATAAATGGTCCTTATTTTTGGAAAAGGTGGAACAAGGGGAGTTGATTGTTTAAGTGGGTCATGAGAGGGATTCATTGTATGTCCCCATGTTATACTGATTTCATTCTTTATTTGACCGAAGTGATTTGTACAACTGTCTCAAGCTTGATGTCTTTTAATACTTTCAATTTAATAATAATACTTTCAATTTATTAACGTCACTTTTGGAAGTGACGTCATTGCATCGCCAGTGTTGGGATGATGCTGTTCTTTTGGGGCAAAACTCTATGGTAAAAATGGCTACAAAACCATCATGTACAGCAATTCTGGTCGTCAATTATACGCCTCATTTATACGATAACAGGAGTGGACTTACCTTTAGACCCGGCGTTGCTCCTTCTTGGCCACTGGTCGTCAGATGAACCTCCTGTAATGAAAAGAGAGTTAATTAACGTTCTGCTCACAGCTGCCAAATCATCTATAGCCCGATTTTGGAAGAGCACTAACCCGCCCATGGCTGCCTCTTGGCTCTCCGTTGTCTGGGACTATTTCATGTTGGAACAATGTACTGTTTATTCCGATACTTCTCGGAGTGAGAGGGAATTGTATAGTTCCTTAGATAAATGGTCCTTATTTTTGGAAAAGGTGGAACAAGGGGAGTTGATTGTTTAAGTGGGTCATGAGAGGGATTCATTGTATGTCCCC
>NW_015171614.1:65022-75227 GCF_001447785.1 Gekko japonicus
ACCCTCCCACAAGGGAGATTGGTGTGCCCACCCTCTCTAAGGAGTGGTTCCTATTTTATCTACTCGCTGAAGCTTTCGAATCGCTGGGGGGATGATGAGCTGGGGACAACAGGCTGGCTGCTCACACCAGCGTGGGGCTCGAACTAGCACAGTTCGGACATTAAGACAGTGGGATATACCCACTGTGCCACCCCTCCCTTTGAGAAGTAATTTGAAAAATGGCTACAAAACCATAGAGTTTTGCCCAAAAAGTAGAGTGTCACCCCTGACAGTGGCAATACGATGACATCACTTCCAGAAGTAATGTCATCACACTGCTGACGTTGTGCAGGGATGTCTGTTTGGGGATGGGGATTCCACCACTGGCCAGTGGCCAGGTGGTGCTTGCAAAAGCCGAGGGTCCTACCAGGAACTCGGGAAGTCTATTTTCAATGCATATTAATCCCCCCATTGTACTCTCCTTTTTGCCGCTAAATTACAGTCCAGAGATCAGATTGAGGAGCTCCCAACATTGTGTGTAGTTTGGCCCTCTCTGTTCAAGCAGAACAGCACCTGGAGGCCTGCCCAACTTTTTAAAGACTTCCCTATACTGCAGTTTCTAACCTGAGCTCCAGTGTCAATAAGCCTGTTCTGGTTTTCACATATTCTTCTCTACTGACATGTATTGCCCCAATCACCTTATTCATGTTGATCCTCTGATCCCATTTGATCCATAGCAGCTTTTATTTGGAGTGCAGGAGTCTTAAAAATAAGAAGTGACACTTCTTAATATTTTCTATCAGAAACCCCAATTTTGCAGAAAATTGGTGTTGAAATCTACCCACAAGTGAAACCCTTTTCAGTTTTTGTGAACAGACAGGTGTTTGTACTTTAATGGTTACTAGGGGTTTAAAACAGCCTTGCTCTATCTATTATAAAGTTAACATTCCTGGGTGGCATCCTCTTCACTGGCTATGAAGTGATGTGTTGTTCTGGTGCGAAGACTCTGGGCCAAAGAGCACCATTCTTTCCAATAATCTCTTCCCCCGGTAGCAACTCTCGGTATGATTTTTAAAGATCTATTGGTTTTCATTCTTGCCTGTATGACAGCCAGGTATGCAAAAGGAAGCCATCTAATAGCCTGCTTCTTAGGCTGGATCTTTCAGCGGTATGAGGGGTAGGATTGATAACCTTTTCCTGTGACCATTATCACCTGAAGGATGAGCAAAAGGTTAGGAAGCAGAAGTTTTCTTAGGATGGAGATGAACTGCTAGGAAAAGATTGAGCAACTAAATTTCTACTTGGTATAGAAATCAATGTTGGCAATACCATATGGAAGGCCTCCCCCCACCCAGTGAGCTAATACAGTTTTCCCCCCTGTCCAGTTTAGTTTCTTAAGCTAGATGCAAAATTAGGTAGATAGATGGAACAAGTTGGTGTAAGGAAGTGGTTTCCTTGGAAGCAGAAACCACACGAATGCTTTCATAACTTCCTTCCCTGCTTTGTAATTGTTGTTTGGATAATAGTCACTGATACCAAAAATCTTGCTTCAATACATGGACGCAGATACAGGACAAAGAGAGAGGATGCGAAAGGGAAGGAAAGCAGGTGGTTTCTAGGGAGTTGCCAAAAATGACTAAATGCAAGATCACACCATGTTTATAATGAGAGCTATATCCCTTAATGAACAATCTTCACGAAACTTAGCACTGGATTAGTTCCTGGGACTTTTACCTTTAAATGCTAAGTATTAAAATGGAGAGAGACTGAAAATTGACCCCCCCCTGTTGTTCTTGGAAGCTTACAATAAGAAACAATGTAGCAAGCTGCATCAGGCTCTTGATCCAAAACAGCTTAGATCCAGCAATCTGCAAGTGGAAATCATTACGCAGTTCCACTTGTGCAAGATCTTGTGCAACACCCATCTTTTTCTTCCCTATATATTATAGTGCCCAGAAATTGGTTGCAGAAGATCTTGCAAAAGCAGAAATGCAAGTGGGTGTACAATCAGTCTGACTTAGCATAAGTGGCTACTGTGGCCATCTTCCTGCTTGCACAAGAGGAACTTTTATGCTGGATCCAACCCCTTGGCCAGAGTCAGTGTTTGGAAGATAAGAGAGCATCACTCTAGTGGCCATTACAAAACATCATAGACTTTTAGGATCTCCCCATTTACTGCCCATGAGAGAAAATAAGGCTGAGTTCAGACGGGCAGTTTGCCCCGATATAGGCACGAGCCAGAAACGTTTCACAAACGGATTAAAGGGGCCGTTCACACAGGCACAGCTGTCCGGCGTTCCCCAGCCGTACTCAACCCGTCTTGTAACGCTTCCCTCCCGAGTTTAAAAGATACCAGGTGAAAGTGGTAGCAAACCCTGGAAAGTGCGATTATCCCGTGTCCATCCCGCACCAACAAAGTGTGAATGCTGAAAGCTGTGTTTTTCTTGTGTGTTTATGCGCATAAGTGCATATCTACAGATTACCAAAAAGAAAATGCCCTGCCTCCACCAGGGGCGGGCCAACAGTGTGAATACTCCCTTGCGCCTCCTCCCTGGTATGCTCCCGCATCAGTCGGTGCAGTGTGACCGGGAAAACCCGGAACAGTTTGTTCCGGGTCTTTTTTGCCACGACTCCTTCCCGCTTCAAACTGCAGGTCTGAACTCAGCCTAACAATGAGCAAGTAACAGGAATGCAGGCCTGACTCTGTGCCATATCTAGTGCTGAGGGCCCTCATTTACTAGTCTAGGCATATCTGCCACAAATTCTTGCTGCCTGTGCTACCTATAGTAACTATAGTAATGTTTAGAGAGCCATTCTCTCTTTAATAGTATAGTTCCAATGTCCTAATTTCAAACTGCAACTTGCAAATAGAGGTGGTTATTTGGCACCCTTGTCCTTTAATAATGATACGGCATTACGCTTGTAATTTCTCTTTTTCTGAATCGGGGCAACCTGCTTATGAAGGTAACAGGATCTTTTCCCTAGACACTGAGTGTGGTGGAATTGGAATAAGTCCTTTCATATTTCTAAGAAAGATATTCAGACACGCAATATCAAAACGAAACATTAGAAGCCATGGCAATGTTGAGCTGGCCCCACTGCTGGACCTCCTGATGGCACTGGTATTTCTGGCCACTGTGTGACACAGAGTGTTGGACTGGATGGGCCTTTGGCCTGATCCAACATTGGCATCTCTTATGTTCTTATGTTCTTAATATGTCTGTGCAGGGCCTTTATTTATTTATTTGTTTGTTTGGAAAAAGAGGCGCCGGAACTCTCAGGAGGGAAATGGAGTTTTCAATCTGTACACTGAAAGCTCATGAACTTTTAAACATTTTAAAAAGAATTTTGTCAAAGAGGTTCCAGAGTTCCATTCTGTTGCGTCCCCCCAGAAAACAGGCCTGTGTCTGTGTTATCTAATCCTTTACTGAACATGTTATCTGTTCTTTGCTGCCCTCTGTTAACACCTTGCCTTGCCCCACTCATTTTGACTGTGTACCTGGTGTCCGTGTGAACTGCCCACCTATTGCTTTTGAATATACCTATTTCCCAGGAAATATACCATTGTCCATAAGTTATCACTTGTGACATCTGCACTAAGCATGCACATGCACACACAAACACATGCACACATGCACACTGTCTCTCACACTATGGTTAACAAGTCTGCGTGAAGGTGAGTTTCTGGTGATTCCTAGAGAGGTGTGACATCCCCAGAAATGATCTCATGCGATCGCTGATGGCTAACCCTCACATGTCACAAGGAAAGGGGCAGAGAAAATGGCTGTCATGCAGGCCTGTAGCTAGCCAGGGGCGAGGGATCCCCACATCTCCCACAAATGTCCCCAGCCCCCTCCGGGAAGATGCCAGACTTACCCAGTGTGGGTGGGCTGGGGGTTGACTGCCCGCTGGGATAAGGAGCTGCTACTGCAGTCGAGCAGGAAGGGAGGGAGAGGGGCAGCCACCTGAATGGGGAGACGGGGGAGAGGGAGGGAGGGAAAGGGAAGCGGGGAGGAGTGGGGCAGCCCTCATGGAGTGGTCCGGCTGCCCTCATGCTGGGGAGGAGGCCCTGGCCCTCGGAGCCCCAAGCTCCCTGCAGAAAGGGCAGGAGGGAAAAAAAAGCTGGCGAGCGGCAAGCACATTGTCTGCTTCCTTCCCGACTGCACTGCTGGGAGGAGAAGGAGGGGGCTGCTGCCTTGGATCAGGTAGCTCCAGCCGGCTGGAGGAAATGCCCACCTTGGCTTTGCCTGGAAGCAGGGCTCTTTTTGTAGAAAAAGCCCAGCAGGAACTCATTAGCATAATAGGCCACACCCAACAGCAAAACTCATTAGCATATGAGGCCACACCCCACAAGTTACCAGAAGTGTGGTCATCCAGCCACACCTACCTTTCCCTTCTTATTCTGTTTACCTTGTTTGTTGTCAAAACCCAGGGCTTTTTTTTGTAGCAGGAACTCCTTTGCATGTGAGGCCACACACCCCTAATGTAGCCAATCCTAATGAGTTCCTTCTGGGCATGGCCAACTCAGGAGCCATCCGGAACTCCGTTCCTGTGCGTTCCTGCCCAAAAAGAGCCCTGCCTGGAAGTTAAAGGAGGGGGCCGGGCCTTCCTTGCAGGTTGCCTTGTCTCTGCTCTGGGTTCGCTGCCCGTGTACTCTTGCCATCATGTCCCAGGCAAGCAGATGTGAGGAGGAGAGAAGCAGCCGCGGCAGCAGCAGCAGCCTCTAGCGGCACTGGAGCGGCAGCGAGTCCTTGCTGGGGCAGCAAAGGGCTGGAGCATAAGAAGCAGGACAGGAAGAGTTCTGCAGCCTGGAAAGACTTGCCACGTGTGTGGCTGGGGAGGTACTGGCCTGAGGTACTGCAGACCCCCAACGCAGCCGAGCCTTCCCTGCCACCACCCTGGGAGACTGGGAGTTCTAAAGCAAGGAAAGGGATAGAGCCCAGATTCCAAGAAAGGAGGCTGGATTGGGACCCCAACCCTTCAAGTGGCTGCTCAGTTTCATGAGAGGGAAGGAGGAAGAGGCAAATCCCTGCCTTGGGGGGGAGATCTCTCCTCCTCACATGCATCTAGGAACGGAGGGCATGGTTACTTGTGTACCACTGTTTGGTTTGGTTACTTGTGTGCCACTGCCCTGACAGGCCAGCTCTTAATTAGACTACCACTAATTAGATTACCACTAATTAGATTATCACTAATCTAATTAAGCTCCCTTCTCTTCGTCTTTGCCCCCCCGAAAACCTCTAGTTATGGGGCTGCTGCCATGTGGGCAGGACCAGGAAAATCCGAACTTCTGTGCTCACACAGAAACCATCCAGGCTTCACTATCGTCTTTCCCAAATGTTTATGGTAAAGATGGTTTGGGAAAGATGGTAGAAAAGCTGGGAAAAACCCAGAATGTACCATGATGGTTTGGGGAAGGGGGACCCCCCCTTCAAAACAGCACTGAGCCTGCAGTAAATAGCCTGTGTAGAAATTGCATTCTGCATTGTCTTTTCCATTGATGTTTTGTCTTACATTTTTCTGGCACTGAAGCACAACCAGAACCAGTCATTTAGCAAATTAGAGCAATGACCTCAGAGAAGACAGTCAGTATGTTGTACTCAGAGACCTCTCGCTATGCAGAAATAGGAGTCTTGCCATTTTTAAAATTACCACTAAGGAACAATTTGTTAACATCTTATAAAAGCAAAACTTCAAACAGCGCTTCTGCAGAGATGTGCAAAGTGGTCAATAAGGGCTCCCCCCCCACTATGTTATCTTTTCAAATAGAAATTTAGTCTTAATTTTTTTTTACAGATTTTGCTCTCAACCAAAAATAAGCAAGATACAATCAATGATATGGATAACAACGAAAATAGGCTTAGTGAATGTGAGTTTTTTATTGGTTCATATAACCAGGTTCTTTATCATTTAGTAAGTAAATTTATTACAGTCATTGACCAGTACATGGTAAAAGAAGCAAAATATAATATTTGTAAAATACATAAATAAACCACTAATAACCTAAAATATTAAGTGATATAATTTAAATTACTTATAAAACCATCTCTAAAATATCAACTAGCATGACTCTTATCCATATTTTCCTTGGCTTAATTGCCAGCCAACCATACTTAGCAATTTTGAAGGTGATATCTCTGTTTCTATCAGCGAGCATTTTCTTGAGGAGACTTTTTAAAATCTTTCCCTGGGAAACTAGAAATTACTGGTACTACCAGTGCCTCCAGAATCTGTTTATAGATTTTACAGTCAAAAATTACATGGCTTAATGTCTCCACACTCCCATCTCCACATGGACACAGGCATTCTTCTAAAGGTGTCTTCTTATATTTGCCTTCCAGTACAGCAGTAGGCTCGGTGCCGGGAACAGAGGGCGAAAGGCGAGGCTATTGCATAGGTAACTGTTTGTAGAATAATGCAGCAAGGAAAAGAGTTTCGTAGGCCAGTTCCCAGGTTTCGCCCAGCATGGAGGCAGACTGCTGTCCTCAGAGAGAAAAGACAGAAAAGTGTAGGAGGCCGACCCCCCCTGCGGAAAGAGGGAGTGAGTGTGTGTGTGTGAGAGAGAGAGACTGTGTGTGTGTTTGCGTGGTGGGGAGATCGATGGAGCTGCGGTGGCTCAAGTGGTTAAGATGCTAAACTGCAGGCTGTGGAAGGTCGGTAGTTCAGCAGTTCGAGATCCGAGTGTGCTGCATGACAGAGTGAGCTCCTGTCTCTAGTTCCAGCTCCTGCCAACCTAGCAGTTCGAAAGCAAGAAATTGCAAGTAGATAAATAGGGACCACTTCGGTGGGAAGGTAACAGCGTTCCGTGCGCCTTGGTGTTTAGTCATGCCGGCCACATGACCACGGAAACGTCTTCGGACAGCGCTGGCTCTTCGGCTTTGAAACGGAGATGAGCACCGCAACCCTAGAGACGGATTCGACTGGCTTTCGAGCAAGGGAACCTTTAACCTTTCCCTTTACTGCAGTAGGCAGCACATCATATCTTAGCAGAGTGAAAGCCCTCCTATAATTCGGATTCTCTAAACTGTTAACATAAGGCATCAATAAGGGCCTATTTAGAGTGTTCAAATAAATTATATCACTTTTCAATCTCTTCAGATCGTATTGTCTTTCAACATCTAGAATCCTTTGTTTTACCACAGACCTCAGGTTCTTTATCATTTTTGTAATACATTTTCCACCCTAGTCCTTAACATGGTTGGGGAGGGGCTGCAGCTCAGTGGAAGAGACTCTGTTTGGCATGTAGAAGGTTCCAGGTTCAATCCCCGGCATCTCCAGTTAAGGATCAGATTGTAGGTGATGTGAAAGACCTCTGCTTGAGACCCCGGAGCCAGTGTTAGTAGAAAATTCTGATCTTGATGGACCAGTGATTTCAGTTAACCTTGATGGACCAGTTAACCTTGATGGACCAGTTAACCTTGATGGACCAGTTAACCTTGATGGACCACTGATTTAAGTCAAATTTATTTCTTCAGAAAAGTCCTCTTGGGAGTGCACTGTTTCAGAATGCAGGTGGCAGAATCACTCAGTGGAAAAGTTCCCTCATATCAAAGTTTCTTTCAAAGTTTCTTGAGAAGGAGAGAAGGCAGAGGATATGGGGGTGCCAGGAGGAGGGAAAAGAGAAATAATGTAGGGAGGGGGATAAGGAGAGAGTGAGGTGCCTCCCAAGTCCTTGAAGGCTCCCTGCCATGCAAGTGGGCCTGGCTCAGTGGCTGGCACCACATGACTGGGCCATAGTTTTCCTAGATAGAGGCTGCTGGGGGGAAAGTGAAAGCTGAAGATGCGGGAGGGGGGGGAAAATAAAGGTATGTTGGCTGCTGGGTGAGAAGGAGAAAAAGAAGCAGGAAAGAGGGCTTTTAGAGAAGGGAGAGAGGAAATAGCGTGGAAGGGGAAAATTGCAGTGTAGCTTTCTGGATATATATGTGCTGCCAGTGTTAGTAGAAAATTCTGACCTTGATGGACCAGTGATTTCAGTGAATGACCTTGATGGACCAGTGATTTCAGTCAAATTTATTTCTTCAGAAAAGTCCTCTTGGGAGTGTACTGTTTCAGAATGCAGGTGGCAGAATCACTCAGTAGAAAAGTTCCCTCATATCAAAGTTTCTTTCAAAGTTTCTCGAGGAGGAGAGAAGGCAGAGGATATGGGGGTGCCAGGAGGAGGGAAAAGAGAAATAATGTAGGGAGGGGGACAAGGAGAGAGTGAGGTGCCTCCCAAGTCCTCGAAGGCTCCCTGCCATGCAAGTGGGCCTGGCTCAGTGGCTGGCACCACATGACTGGGCCATAGTTTTCCTAGATAGAGGCTGCTGGGGGGAAAGTGAAAGCTGAAGATGCGGGAGGGGGGGGAAAATAAAGGTATGTTGGCTGCTGGGTGAGAAGGAGAAAAAGAAGCAGGAAAGGGGGCTTTTAGAGAAGAGAGAGAGGAAATAGCGTGGAAGGGGGAAATGGTATGTCTCCCGCAAGTCCATGAGGGTTCCCACTTGTAGTCCCTTAAAGGCTGCATCGTGTGATAAAACTAAACCACATGTTCACAACCAGTTCTTAAATTGCAGTGTAGCTTTCTGGATATATATGTACATATAGTTGTGATGATGCACATTGTTGCTTGTGCTGAAGTAGTTGCAGTGTTGCCTAGTGCCAATCTACAGTGATGGGATGATGGGAAAAGACAGTGATTGATTTTGTCCTAGTTTACATCTTTTTCGTATGTAGTGTCACAAACCCATTCTGGGTTGCATGTGTGTGTCTGTTCTTTGGTTGCCAGCACCTCAGACTGAAAACCCAGCCTTTTACATTTACTAGTGGTCTGACGGGCATCAGTTAAGACTGCCTCTATGCATGTGCAAAGGGCAGAGTTTCCCAACCACTACTCCTGTTTTCTGTGTGTGCATGGGTTGAGTGCCAGGTGCATGAGAAGGTATTTCAACACAATCTCCTTTCTTAAACAGGAAAGACAGCATAACAAACTAATGGACAGTAAGGGAAAACAATGATCATACAATAGGCTATAACAGATCTAAGAAGACAAAAGGAAAAAAAAAACATGATTAACCTAACCTTAATGTTACATGTAGTTATCTCAGCATCCCTCTCCTTAGAGACATAGGCCCCAGTCACACGGAGGATTTGCCGCGCTAAAGGCACGAATGTCAGGTGGATTTTGGGGGCGTGATCACACCGCAACATCTGGGAAGCATAGTGTACCCGTGGCCAACCCGTGGCGTCCCACCGAAGATGCAGAGTTAAAAAGTACCAAGGAAAGTGCACTAGTATCCATGAGAAGGTCTTTCAACGCAATCGCCTTTCTTAAACAGGAAAGACAGCATAACAAACTAATGGACAGAAAGGGAAAACAACGATCATACAATAGGCTGTAACAGATCCAAGAAGACAAAAGGAAAAAAAAACACGATTAAGCTAACCTTAATGTTACATGTAGTTATTTCAGCATCCCTCTCCTTGGAGACATAGGCCACAGTCACATGGAGGATTTGCCACGCTAAAGAATTCCTGACTGCCTGCCCAGTCCACCTCACTCCAACATTTTCTTCGGTGGCGGGGGCCCACCACCGGGCTTGCTTCGCCTCATGGGCGGCCCCCCCGCTGCGCCTCCCTTCCCTCGCCTGCCTCGGCCAGGGACGGTTAGGCAGCAGCCCCTTCTTCGGGGGACTTCCCTCTTTTGACCTGGGGATGGGGGAGGCGGCCGCGCCTCGCTTCCCCACCTGCTGTGGCCTCGCCAACGGAGGTGGTGGGTCCTGCTTGCATGGGGGAGCAGTCCAGCCCCCTTCCCCACTGCCACACCTCTCTCTGGCTGCCGCACCATGCTTCCCCCGCCCGGAGCAGCCTTCGCTGCCCAGGCAGTGGGCCCTGCGTTGGGGGGGGGACTCTGCCAATCCCGACTGTCTGCCCGGTCCACCTCACTCCAACACTTTCTTTGGTGGCGGGGCCCCTTCATCGGGCCCACCGCACCTCCCTTCCCTCACCTCGCCGCTTCCTTCTCCCCCCCAACTGTCCCTGCGGCTTCTCTGGGCCTCGCCAGGCCCAGAGTCGCCGCTTCTTTCTTCCCCCCAACTGTCCCCGCGGCTTCTCTGGGCCTCGCCAGGCCCACAGTCACCACTTCCTTCTTCCCCCCAACTGTCCCCGCGGCTTCTCTGGGCCTCGCCAGGCCCACAGTCGGCGCTTCCTTCTCCCCCCCAACTGTCCCCGTGGCTTCTCTGGGCCTCGCCAGG
>NW_015171614.1:75413-75963 GCF_001447785.1 Gekko japonicus
TTCCTTCCTTCCTTCCTTCCTTCCTTCCTTCCTTCCTTCCTTCCTTCCTTCCTTCTTTCCTTCTTCCACCCACCCACCCTACCTTTCTAGGGGCTCGTTGTCTCCGTCTACAATGGGCTTTGCTCCCTAGTATTCATATAATGCAACAATCCTATGTATTTATTTGGTGATTTGTTGACTCATGGATTGTAGGCTGAGTGTTTTATTAATGTAATGACACATTTCTAATAAGAAAAAAAATTGCAATTTGAGAAATGGACTTGTAGGATAGAAAAGTCAATTGAACTGAGGCAAAGCCAATGCAAGATGTGACCATCAGATAAAGACTGACTGCAACAGCTCACATTTGTCATCATTAGAAGGGGTCATTTTGTAGAAAAAGAAGTGCAGGAGCTAATTAGCATAACTCATTAGCATAACTTATTTGCGTATGCCACACCCCCTGACATCACCGGAAATGTCTCAGAAGGCAACACCCACCGCTCAGGCGCCACTGGGCTGTTTTGGATCGATAGTTTTTTTTTTGGGGGGGATGTGCTGATCTGTCCTC
>NW_015171614.1:75999-95096 GCF_001447785.1 Gekko japonicus
ACCGGGCGGGGGGGGGGGGGCTCTGCAACTTACCTGGCTGCTCCTTGCTCCTTGTGGCCCAACTGAGGGCTGCTGGGAGCAGGGGGTGGGGCTTGTTGCATGTGCCCGCCCCCTGGGCTCTTTACTGCCAGAGCTCTGCTTCTGTGCACTCCCACAGGAAATGACCCCTGATCATTAGTATTTATTTCTTGTATACTTTGTACAATCCTTCTGATTTATTTTAAAAAAATGGTAGCTGTATTTGTGATTGTGGAAAGGTCATTCACTTCACATACTGTAACATTTAATGAACTCTTGGGTTTTCTGTATAGGTGCAATAGAAGCCTGGAATTGAGAGTAACTGAGAACTCCTCAAGCATGGATGGAGCAGGGCCCAGTGCAGCATCTCCACCCCACCCCCTTCTCATGTTTGGTTTCCTTCTCATGCTGTATATTACACATGTGAGGAAAATGGTAGCACAGAACAGTCCATCCATGGCCCCGGTCACCCTGGGGGAAATAGGCGCGACCAAAGTGCGGCTTTTTTGAGCCGCATCAAAAGAGAAGCGCGGCGATGGGATCAGACAGATCCCCCCAGCTGCCGTGCAGTTCCTCCCCAGCACGATCAGATGCTGGGGGAAGCCATGGACTGCAGAACGAGGTGAGCCGGCTGCGCATGCGTGTGCATGTGCAGTTTGGCAGGACCTCGCATCCTGCGGGAGAGACGGGCGCGCCGGCGATCCCACGTCCGCCCCTGCAGCAGATTTTTCGGTAAGTACTAGTGTTTTGTAGTTTTTTTTTCTGATCCGGATCTTCGGCCGGAAGAGACGGATCAGGGACGGGTGCGCACCGCTTCCCAGATGTTGCGGTGTGATCGCGCTCGCTTGATGTGCCCCCGATCCGTCCCTCTTGCAGATCAAAGCCTCCCGTGTGACCGGGGCCCATGTCTGGAAGAAACTTTAAGGTTACTGTGGAAGAACTGTTGCTTCCATTAAAGGTATATTATTTTTATTTATTTATGTGTGCCCCACTTTTCTCCCCAGTGGGACCCGAAAACAGCCTACAACATCATTCTCACTTCCTCCATGTTATCCTCACAACAACAAACCTGTGAGGAAGGTTAGACTGAGAGAGTGTGGTTGGCCCAAGGTCATTCAGTGAGCTTCCATGGCAGGGTGCAACCATGCAGAGAAAGTGGTCACACATATGCCAGCTACCAGTGATTAGTGATGCTGCTTTACAGACTTCAGTGATTAAGAGGGCAGAGAGTTCACTTGGCCACTTCTTCTGTGTGGTTGCTCTTGCAGACAATCACGTGATAGTGCAGAGGCTGGGGGTGGGGCCAGCATGCTTGTGCCTGCTCTTCTGCCCCATGCATTCAGTGAAGGGGGCCTCCCCTGTCATCTGTATTGGGCTTATACTGTGCTGGTATGCAAAGATAGGTGTAAGCAACAAATTACAGGTCAAGTATAACACAGGTGGAACAATCACTGTCAGAGCCCTACCTAACCTAACAAACAGGAAGTTACTTAAATGTTATCAACCTACCCAAACTACTTCTTTATTTATATCCCAATTTTTCCTGTGACTCAAGGCAGCTTACAAATCATTCTGAAAAGTGAACTAGAGGTGTGCAAAAAAAAACATGGTCCCCCCCAGCTTCTTTATAGCCTATGGGGACCATTATAGTCAATGGGCCCCATAAGCTACAATGGAGAATCAATCCGGGGGGGATCTGGGGATCTGGGGGGCTGTTTTTTTGAGGTAGAGGCACCAAATTTGCAGCATAGCTGCTAGTGCCTCTCCTCAACCCTGTTCTATGGGCCCCCAGAAGGAGGTGCTCCCATCTTCTATTGTTTCCACAGGAGGTGAAAATGCTTTCTCAGTTTACTTGTGAGCTGAAGCTAAAATCCCTGAGCTGCCACCTAAAATTTTGTGCGCTAGCATCCCCTAGCATAGCTTAGGGGGAACTCTGTGTTATTTTTCTCTCTTTGTACTTTTGACTTTCCTCCATGCATTCAATTTGTTGGTAGCAATTAATACGTTTTGTGGTATTGAAATCCATAAATTAACCCCTCCCCCCTTGCCTGTATCTGTCAACTTCACTGGGTGCCTTGAGTTCTAATAATATGGAAGAAAGAAATTACTTTCTCCATATCATGCTTTACTATGTAAAATCCTCTTTCAGTTGTCTTTTTTCAAAATAGAAAAGTCTCAAAGTTTTTAACCTTCCTAGGTAAGAAAGGCTTCCACCCTTGATCATTTTGGTTGCACTTTTGTGTACACTCTCCAGCTCTACAAGGTGAGATGAGGGCAATAAACAGAAATATACAGTGTTCCAAATTCAGCCACAACGTATCATCCAAATGCAGTAAGACACTGGTCACTTTATTTCAACCTCTTTCCTAATTATCCCTATCATAGAATCCTTTATTATCTCTTGTTGGTGAGGAGAAAGAGGAAACCTGTGTGACTGCTTTTCTCTTTGCAGTTCAAGTGGTTGTGTACTAGCTTTCCTTTTTGATGTTTATAATTGAAAGATATATAATAAGAAAATATAAGAATGAAAAATTAAAGCAGTCAATAAGCAATTGCTTGGTCCGCAAAGAGAAAAGCAGTCATTAAAGGTCTGCCCTTCTCAAACAGGAATTGCTAATGAAGGATAAATACCTTAGTTCTGTAATGCTTTGTCCACAGTGATGGAACAGGAAACTACATAATGACGCAGAAGTGACTGTAAAGCAATGAAGTAAAATTTAAAGGGATAGTAGCCTCGAGAAAACCTGACAACACTTTCACAGTCCAGGTTGTTTTAGAACTGCAGCTGCACTGCTAAAACAAATCCTCAGAAATCAAGTCTGAGAAAAAATGAGATCAGAACACAGAAAACACTAGTATACAAACAATTTCCATTAAATAGCTAATTTGGAAGTAACTGTAGAAAGCAGCTTTTTTGGGGTTTTTTTTTTACAGTTCATTGCAAGAAACTACTCCCTTCTGCTGGCCCTCTGATGGTTTCCAATCTTACTTAAATGCCAGCACAAGTGCCCATTATTTCCCCATTTGTCTGAAGCCGTATGAGACACATTTGGGCTTCAGTTCAGTTGTGTGCTCACATACTTCGTAGGGAGTCTCATTGAACTTGGTAGGATGTAGTTCTGAGTAAGTTTACACTGGATCATGCAGTGTATCTATTTAGAGAGAACAATAAAGTATTCGTTTACTTGCATCTTGCTCATCCTTTGCGATGCTGAATGGCTTACATGAGACTTCCATGCATTGGCCATCAAGGGCATCGGTTATAACAGCGACCATGGACCAGGATTGGGAGCAGCACTGGTATAAAACAGCTAGGTTTGACTAAGTTATGAATGATTAAAGTATCAGTTAAAGATGAGCAGACACAATGGATTGAAACTGGTGAGGTTTAAAACAACACTTCATAGATCAGTCAGATTGTGGAGATGGTAAACTGATTAAAAAATAATTACAATATAACTTAGATCAGGCCTGCACTACATATGGCTTGCAGGCTGTATGTAGATGCCAGAAATGTAGTGAGGTCCATTAGGTGCTTAATAAACTGCCTGCCTGAAGGGGTAAAGAAGTGTGTTTAAAAACCAGAGAAAGAGGATTCAAGTACTGGATGAGACAAAAATGCATGGCTGATGTGGCATCTGTGGTCCAGATGCTGCATGATGTCCACTTTTGGGTGAGGTGAGCATAGCAGTATAGCTAGAGCTGATTATTTAAGATGCACCATAGGAGTATGGTCGTGAAAGTACAGTCTGTGGTGCTCATATGTAGTCCTTATGTTAAAGAGAAGGATAGTACACCTTTAAGAAGAACGGGAAGAAAAAGACACGGTGGCCCACAGAATACTATTTTTGAAGGCAGACCAGAAACTAGATATATAGATAATGTTGCTGACAAGCAGTCAAGATAACTGGTGGCACTCGACAAACTAGACTCTGAAAAGGTAGGGAAAATGTTTTTCAATGCCATGAAAGATTGTAAGAAGAGGGTATGTGCATGTGTCCATTGTCACATTGTATTGCTTGATTTCTGCAATGGTCAATACCTTCTACTTTACACAGATGACCATAGGGATTGTTTTGTCTATGAGGGGATGGGGCTAGGGGCACTGGGTAGCAATCCAGTGGTGTAGTCTGGTGGATAGTGGTGTGGCCAATACAGCCCAGATGCTAATGTACAACAGGAAAAGTGCTCAGAATTAGATGGTTTCTGATGACAAAAGCAGACAGGCAAACTACAGAGTTGATTCCAAGCAAAGTTATATCCTTCTAAATCCATTGAAGTTAAACTGAATCCATTGAATATGCATGCTGTTTCCCCCTAATTAGTGAGCAATTGCAACTTTCTGCTAGATGCATTTGGATTTGCAAACGGATGCGTGCCTCCTATAGGTTGCTCTTCAGAAATTAAAAACAGATCCTCTGTACTGCCAAAAAATTCTATCAAGTGAACACACCTATCACATCCTTTCCATACAACAATTCATCCCAAGTACTCTTCTCTTTTTCCTTCAGTCTTTTCATCATGAAAACAAATGCTTTATTTAGAAGAAGAAGAAGAAGAGAAGAGATTGGATTTATACCCTGCCCTTCACTACCCAAAGGTGTCTCAGAGCGGCTTACAAACTTCTTTTCCCTTCCCCTCTCCACAACAGACACCCTGTGAGGTAAAAGAAGAAGAAGAGATTGGATTTATACCCCGCCCTTCACTACCCAAAGGTGTTTCAGAGTGGCTTACAAACTCCTTTCCCTTCCCCTCCCCACAACAAACACCCTGTGAGGTAGGCGGGGCTGACAGAGCTCTTGACAGAAACTGCTCTTTTTCAAGAACAGCTGTGCCAGAGTTATGGCTTGCCCAAGGTCATCCAGCCAGGTGCAAGTGGAGGAGTGGGGAATCAAACCCGGTTCTCCCAGATTAGAGTCCGCGCACTTAACCACTACACCAAACTGGTGTAATTCTTCTCCATTTCCTATTATAGTAAGTTCTGTACAATTCCCCACTTGGTTCACTGAAATTAAATTGTCATCTGAGTTCAGCCTAGGAGTCTGTTATCAGTACCAGAAAAAATATCCAAGTAAGGGCAGAGTGGCTTTTCCTCGCCACTGATCAGTTGGAGTCTCCTGTGTGCCTACGCCCTTAGAATTTGAGAGCAGGCTGCTGCTGAGCACATGCCCAGCCCTGAATCAGCCCTTCGCCAAACATTCACTCCTAGCCTCCTTACACATAGCAGGCCTATTCACAAAATAAAGCTGCCTGTCTTGATTTCTTTAACAGTATAATGACTATTCATTTTTTAAAATGTTGTGTCGTGGGGCATGTCATCCAGACAGCACACCCTGCTGTGGGTTACCAATGCACTGTCCCCTAGTCAAGCGTCCACTTCAAACCAATTTAAGTTATGGTTCAATTTATCTATAGTACGATATTACTATAATTGAAGATTTATACATATTGTCATAGTATATTATCGAAAGCAACCATCAAACCTTGAAAATTTGTAACCAGTATATGCCCTTTTTCAAATCATTATCAATTACCAACCCAGCGGGCCGAAAGCAGTTAACAGCTATGCGAGTAGGCGAATGGGCCCCTACCCTTAGAAGGGTAGGGGGCACCCGCCTCTGACGAGGAGCGTGGAAATGGTGCAGACAACGGCGGAACCATCGATGGCAATGGCGGCGACGGAGCATCTGGCGGCGGCGGTGAATAACGATGCAGCGGCTGCAGCACGAATGGAGCGATCCCTGGCGGCGAATGGACCATCGTACAACCAGCGGCGGCGAGAGACTGAGGGGCGCCCGATGACGCGCGGCGCCGGACGAGGCGGAGCCTGATTGGACTGAGCCTTGGACCAGGAAGCGGCGTGAAGTCGGGCGCCTGCGCAGTCCCGCCAGTCGGTAGTTGCTGGGAGGAGTGCCAGAAGAAATCGCCGGGAAAAAGAAACAGCCACGCCGGAGAAACCACGAGGCCCTCCAACTAAGGGTGCTGGTAGGTTTCCCCACCCCTACCATGTGTGTGGCCCAAGTTAGGGAAGAAGGGTTATTAGAACCACTACAAATGTAAACCACCCAGAGACCCCTAGGGGTTAGGGCGGTATAGCAAATGGAAAGTTAAATAAATAAATAAATGTAGAGATTATTTATTGTAACATTTAAAATAAATATTTAATTTTAAAAAAAGCGTCCACATTACTGCAGCGCCTCAGCCACGGAGCAACGCTGCCTGGTCATTTTTAAAATGCTGGTGGACCCTCCTTTCTCTGTCTCCTCCTCTCCTTCTCCCTCACAAACCAGCCTACCTCTTATCGGCCCCCTACCTTCAGTTACATTATTTATTTATTTATTTATTTCATACCTTACCGTTCTCCACAATGGAGCCCCAAAGCAGGCTACATACTTCTCCTCTCCTCCATTTTATCCTCACAACAAGCCCGTGAGGTAAGTTAGGCTGAGAATGTCACGAAGCTTCCACGGCAGAATGGGGATTCAGACCTGGGTCTCCCCTATCCTTGTCCGGAAACTCTAACCACTCCATCACATTGGTTTTTGTGGGGTGGTTCCTGTTGAAAAGTACCAAGCAGCTGGGCCTGGGTGAGTCTTACAAGTCAGTGGTAGCAAGACATCCAGTGGCTGCTGACGGTCCCCTTCACTACATGCCCAGCACAATGAGGTCACTTCTGGGTGACATCACACCATGCATATGAAGCACGCACGCAAGAAGACCCAGGAGAGAAGGCTAGAGCCCTCCCCGCCGGCAGAAAGTAAGTACCTGGCAACCCTATGAGGTGTTCCCACAAGTCCTTGTGAGTTCCCCACCATGCAGCTGGGCCTGGCCTTGTGGGTTCCCCACCAGGCAGCTGGGCCATATTTTTCCCAGGTAGAGACTGCCAGGGGGAGGAAAGAAGCAAAAACTGATGACAGGGTAGCAGATACAGGTAGGCTGACTAGTGGTTGGAAAGGAGAGATGAAAGCAGGACAAGGGGGAGAGGCTATGGTGGCTTTCAGAGAAGGGAAAGAAGGAATTGTAGGGGAGGGAAAATGAAATGCCCCTCTCAAGTTGTTGTGGGTCTCCATAAATAAATACCTAAGGCCAGATAACGTGGGGGGTGGCGGCGTGGCTGTTCGCCCGGGAACAAAATAAAGCGTGGTAGCCTGATCACACGGTCCCCCCCGAGTCTCCGTGCTTCGGCTGTTAGCTGGCGATCACACGGTGATGGTGCTGTGTGGCAAAGAAGCGGCGCGGCACGATCACACAAGTGTTTCACGTTTGTGCACATGTGCAGTTCTGCAGAGCAGCACTGCTTTCAGTTTCGTGTTTGTGCGCATGTGTTTACAAGAACATCCAGTTTGCGATGGGATGTGAACGGGCGCTGGATGCCATGGGATACTAGTGCTCCCGCGATCAGACGCCCGCCTGTGCCACACGTTTCCTGGATACTAGTGCACTTTCCTTGGTACTTTTTAACTTCGCATCTTTGGTGGGACGCCACGGGTTGGTCACGGGTGCGCTACGCTTCCCAAATGTTGCGGTGTGATCATGCCCCGAAAATCCGCCCAACATTTGTGCCTTTCGCACGGCAAATTCTCTGTGTGACCGGGGCCTAAGTTATACAAGATCATACAATAATGGCAATCATACAGATACTGTAGAGGTGGCCTTGTAAGGTCCATTTTCACTCTCATTAAACAGCAAAACTTAAAAAAACAACCCTGCTAAGCAGACTTACATATTACATATTCACAAATACATGGGAAAATTTTGACAGAGGCCTGCCACAATCCAACTGGTACATGATCCAGGGACTGAAGCACCTTCTCCCCATATGGCCATTACGTGTTTGCATGTGGTACATATAAAAATGCCCTAGGAATTCTGTTTTTGTACCTTGTGAAATAAGTTAACTTTTATCTCATGGTTATGCTCTTCCTTCCTTCACTAATAATGGCTAAATAGCCACAAATTGTTTAGAGCTTTAAAGTAATGAAATACAAGAGACTGCGTGGGTCTGAATTTAATTTTGCCATTCTTTTCAGTTAGCCTTTCCTATACAGCACTCCAAAGACACTCATTGATGTGAAAATGCTACTAGATGAAGAGTGGTTTTCTAATTTGGCCCAAAGCCAACACCATTTTCTGGCAGGTATCTGGATGTAAAATGTAAGCTGAAGGGAGTTTTAGAAGATCATCAAATATCACAACGCTAACGGTGAGCCGCTTCCTAGTGAGCAAAAGAAAGGTCAGCAGATATTGGATATGTTTAGTCTGATTAGGGTGAAGAGAACAAGAAATATATTGTATGAAGAGTGAGGCTTTGAGGAAAAGGTATTTTGTGGTAGCTTAAGGAAAACAGCCCATTTTTGCAAAGGGTCTAAAAAGTAGCTCTTGGCACAGAAAGTTTGTTTTTTAAATAAGGGCACCAGCCTTGTGGTATAAATGGTAATTCTGCTGAAACTAAAAATGCAACGTAGCTTTATGTAATAGACAAATTGCCCCTTTTCACATCTTTGGGCACTGCAGCTCCCGGGAAGGGATAGAACATGGGCACTGCCCTAAACATGCTGGCATCACTGTAACATGGAAGGATGCGTCCTGGGGTTCAGTGAGGGCATAGGAGGAAGGTCAACAAGGGCCAGTTCCTGAGGAGAAAAGACCTACTTGAGGGCAAAGATCTCCTTGGGAGAAAAGACCTACTCAAGAGTCGGCACGGGGCAGCAGGAACTGGGCTGGACCCGGAGGAGGATAAAAAGGCTAGAGGGAGGTAGAGGGAAAGTACCTGGCTGGGACCAGAGGGTAGGGTTGCCAACTTCCAAGTGGCACCTGGATATCTCCTGCTGTTCCAATTGATCTCCAGACAACCAAGATCAGTTGCCCTGGAGAAAATGGCTGCATTGGAGGCTGGACTCTATGACATTATACACTGCTGAGGTCCCTCCCCTCACCAAACCCCACCTTCCCTGGCTCCATCCCCCACATCTCCAGGTATTTCCCAACACAGAGCTGGCAAGGCTACCAGGGAGTGAAAATAGCCAGCCTGGGCTGAGCTCTTTACAGTGGGTGGAGACACAGGACTCCCCTGCTTGAGTGTTGCCTCACCTTTGATGTCATGCATACTATGGCAATCATCCTTAAAAGTCCCACTTCTCCTTCAGGGTTCTGAACCAATCCTTGTGATTTAGGTCTCATGCAAATCCAAGTGATTGTCAGTCTGTCATAGACCATGGAGCTTCACTGGATGGGAGTGGGGAGCCAGCCTCAGTTTAAGAAGGACATGGGAACTTTTAAAGCCAGTTTGGTGTAGGAGAGCCAGTTTGGTGAAGTGGTTAAGTGCACGGACTCTAATCTGGGAGAACTGGGTTTGATTCCCCACTCCTCCACTTGCACCTGGCGGGATGACCTTGGGCAAGCCGTAGTTCTGAAAAAGAGCAGTTTCTGTCAGCGCTCTCTCAGCCCCACTTACCTCACAGGGTGTCTGTTTTGGGGAGGGGAAGGGGAAGGAGTTTGTAAGCCACTCTGAGACACCTTTGGGTAGTGAAGGGTGGGGTATAAATCCAATCTCTTCTTCTTCTTAAAAACTTTTGGACAGGGATTTTGTGGCTCTGGGAAGGAGTGTCAGCTTAGCCAGGCCTTTATTTGGCTTTTTAGTTAGGGTCTGGGGGTTGGCTTTGGGAAGAAAGCTTATTTTAGTGGCACAAAAGCATCCTGTTAAGGGCCCATCATTCCTAACAGGTTTGTGTAGATGGATCAAGATGGGTGGCCTTGTTAGTCTGTCTGTAGCAGCAGAAAAGCGTAAGACTCCAGCAGCACCTTAAAGACTAACAAAATTTGTGATAGGGTATGAACTTTCATGAGTTACTGCTCACTTCGTCAGGTTTGTGTAGGTTCTGTGGTAAGGTGTTCTGCGAGAGAAAAGACCAGCCTTGAACCTGTTGAGGTACCCTGTCCAGAGAATTGGGGACTCAAATCTCCAGTTTGGTGTAGTGGTTAAGTGCGCGGACTCTAATCTGGGAGAACCGGGTTTGATTCCCCACTCCTCCACTTTGCACCTGGCTGGATGACCTTGGGCAAGCCGTAGCTCTGATAAGAGCTGTTCTTGAAAAAGAGCAGTTTCTGTCAAGAGGTCTCTCAGCCCCACCTACTTCACAGGGTTGTGGGGAGGGGAAGGGAAAGGAGTTTGTAAACCGCTCTGAGACTCCTTTGGGTAGTGAAGGGCGGGGTATAAATCCAATCTCTTCTTCTTCTTCTTTTACCTCACAGGGTGTCTGTTGTGGGGAGGGGAAGGGAAAGGAGTTTGTAAGCCGCTCAGAGACTCCTTTGGGTAGTGAAGGGCGGGGTATAAATCCAATCTCCTCCTCCTCCTCTCCTCCTCCTCCTCCTCTCAGGGATTATTTACTTTATTTGAGAGCTAGCTTTACTTTATATATCTAAGTTATCTACACATCATATTTACCTGATTAAATACTTTATTTTATGTGAAATAAACCTTTGTTGTTCATATCCATCTTTGTCTTGTCTGTCAAGTCAAAAATATAAGAAGTGGTAGTCTCTTTGTTCCCTCACATATGCATATAGCCTTAATCTAGCAGGTTTGCAGATACAAGACCTTTTAGAAAGCACATAGCTTACATGCTAGCAATCTTTATTTTAAAGCTCGTGTCCCCATTTTTGATTGTGGGAGGTTGGGGGTATAAAGAGGAGGTTGGGGGTATAGAAGAGGCCAGAGGAGGGGATTGGATAGTCTTCAGTTCAGATTACAGTTGCCTCAGAGCCTCCCCTCACCCCATAGCTGCCACAATAAAATTATGGCACATCTCTGGTGGGAGGCTGCCCCTCTCCGGCCATGCTGGAGAACTTCTAGCCATTCTCCAAGCATCCATTCTTGGGCAAGGCGCTAGAGCTGGTGAGTGTTTCTCAGCTCCAGGGCTTCTTGGAAGAGGCTGATTTTCTGGACCCATTTCAGTTTGGCTTCAGGCCAGGGTTTGGAACAGAGGCTGCTTTGGTCTCCTCGGTTGATGACTTGTACTGAAAACTAGACAGGAGGAATGTGACAGAGCAAATGGGGGAGGGACCATGGCTCAGTGGTAGAGCATCTGCTTGGCATGCAGAAGGTCCCAGGTTCAATCCCCAGCATCTCCAGTTAAAGGATCTGGGTGTAGGTGATGTGAAAGACGTCTGCCTGAGACCCTGGGGATCTGCTGCCAGTTTCAGGAGACAGTATGGACCTTGATGGGCCAATAGTCCGATTCAGTACGAGGTAGCTTCATGTGTGATCCTGCTAGTTCTGATCAGTGGCCTTTGATACTATTGACAAGTGTGGTGTAGTGATTAAGAGTCACTATCTGTGAGATCCAGGTTTGAATCCCTACTTGTGCCACAGAAGTTCACAGGGTGACCTTGGGCCTGTCACACTCTCCATCCAACCTACCTCACAGGGTTGTTGGAAGGATAAAATGCAGGAAGGGAGAACAGAGTAAGCTGCTTTGGGTTCCCATTGGGGCGAAAGGTGGAGTATAAATCATCAAATAATAAATAAGAATTCTACTGAGCCACCTCTCAGTACTGGGACTGGGGGCACTGTGTTATGGCTGTCTGAGTCCTATCTGGGGGGGCAGTTTCTGCACGTGGTGCTGGGGGCTTCCTGCTCTGCCCCATGGCTGTTGATCTATGGGGTTCTGCAGGGTTTGATCTTATCCTTCATCTTTGTGATGCTGCTGACAGAGGTCATCAGGTGGTTTGGGGTGTGGTGTCACCAATATGTAATTGATACCCAGCTCTGCCTTTCTAATTCCAAGGATCCTGTTGATTTTCTGAACTGGTTCATGGAGTCTGTAATGGGCTGGATGAGGGTGAACAAACTGAAACTTAATCCTGACAAGACAGAGGTTCTCTGGGTTAGTAGAAAGGCAGACCTGGGACTTGAGATCTCTCCTGTCTTGGATGAGGTTACATTCCCCTTGAAAATTCAGGTCCACAGCTTGGGAGTACTACTGAATGCAGCAGTCACCTTAGATAATCAATTGGTTTTGGTGGTTCGGAGCGCTTTTGCCCAGCTTCAGCTGGTGCATCTACTGTGTCCATTCCTGCATCAGTCCGATCTAGCCACAGTGATCCATGCCTTTAGTAACATCTAGCCTAGACTACTGCAATGTGCTCTACTTGATGCTATTCTTGAAGAGTGTTTATAAGGTGTAGCTAGTGCAGAATACTGCAGCTATACCACTGGTCAGGGCTATTGGGAGCCTGTGACCCTGAAGCTTCAGCAATCACACTGCCTACCAATCTACTCCTGAGCCCAACCAATCTAAGGTGTTGGTGCTGATCTTTAAAGCCCTGCCTTCCCTTCGGGGGGGGGGCTTGCTCGGGCTCCCCGCAGCCACGGGGCACCCAAGCAAGCCAAGCGAAGGCATGGGGTGTGGCCTAATATGCTAATGAGCTGTGCTGTTGAGGTGTGGCCTAATATGCTAATGAGTCTACTGTTGGGTGTGGCCTATTATGCTAATGAGTTTCTGCTGGGATTTTTCTACCAAAAAAAGCCCTGGACTAAAATAAATATATAAAATATTGTATTTTATATATTTTATTTATGTTTTAAGCCATCTTGAGCTTCATAAGGAAGAAGGGTGGGTAACAAATGTTTTAAATAAGTGAATGGGGACATCACTTATCAGTGTGTGTGTTAAGTGCCATCAAGTTGCTTCCGACGTATGGCAACCCTACACATTAATTTCCTCCTAAATATCCTATTGTTAATAGCCTTGCTCAGGTCTTACAAACTGAGGGCCATGCCTTACTTTATTGAGTCAACCACCTTGTCTTGGCTCTTCCTCTTTTCCTGCTGCCATCAACGTTTCCTAGCATTCTTGTCTTTTCCCAGTGATTCTTATAGCCTCAGTTTAGTCATTTTAGTTTCTAGGGAGGATTCAGGCTTAATTTGATCTAGAACCCACTTATTAGTCTCTTTTGTGGTCCATGGTATCCGTACAACTCTTCTCCAATGCCACATGTCAAAGGAATCAACCTTGTCCTGTCAGCAGGGTGGCCGTCCTCTAGCTGCTGCATGGAGATCTCTTGCTATTACAATCGAAGTCCAGATGACAGAGATCAGTTCTCTTGGAGAAAATGGCTACTTTGGAGGGTGGACTCTATGACATTATATAATCCTCAAACCTCACCTTATCCAGGCTTCACCCCCCAAATCTCCAGGTAGACCTGGCAACCCTACAAGTCAGCTTTCTTCGTTGTTAATGCCCCAACTCTAAATACAATTATTCTTGACATTTGAAGTGGTTTGTTGTTGTTCAGTCGCACAGTCGAGTCCGACTCTTTGCGACCCCATGGACCAGCTAAATGCCCCAACTCTAAATACAATTATTCGATATTTGAAGTGGTTACAGACCTTCCAATTTTACAATTTTACAGTTATTTTCACAGCTTATTAAGATTTCAGTTTTTCAGACACCAGGAGGTGGAAAGGGTAGTCTGTAGTAAGAGGGACTTTGCACATATGTGCCCGTGATGGCCATTGCCCAATGAGAATCATTAGCAGAGCTACCCACTGTGATGGACAGGAGGCTAACCTGCCCTTGAAGGGAAAAACAGCCACTCAGCTGAGCCTATGCAAGTGTGGCTCCAGCATCCAATTACCTTGCAGAAGCGGGTGGAGGGAAGCTAAGCAGAGTGCAGATCTGCCTTTTAGAGAGTGCGGTGATAGTTTTGGGCCTGCCTCAGCAAAAGAGCAGACAGCTCAAAGGTGCCTGGTAGCTTGGCAGAGTGGTTTAGCTCAGAAAATAGAGTACTTGATTGTTAGGTCTCTCTCTGGTAATGAGCAGACCTTGTACCATTGAGTATGACTCTTGGGAAAAGGCAGGCCGGTGTGGGTGGAGTCCTGTGTGTGTGAAAGGATCCAACCCTCATGACTAGTCAGTGAAAGGCTGTTTGTATCTTTAAGCATTAAAGAGAATTCAAATCACATTTTGAAGCCATACTTATGTGCTTCAGCCAGGTTTCTCCTTTGACTACCTGGAGATCTGTGCTGCTGATATGTTCTTTAAAACTGACCTGTAAATAAATAAGGGTGCATTCAGACGGCTCGTTAGATCCGCGCGAGGCACAGGTGCCTCGTGGATTTAAATGTAATGTCTAGACATCAACATCTGGGAAACGTCCGTCTTCCGTGAGCATCCCGTTTTGCCGCGCTTAGGAGCCGTACTAAAAATATACTACTTTAAATCTAGAGTTTTCGGTTCCGACGGGCCACTCGCGGACTTTCCCCCGCCTAATCGTTTCAGCACGCAATTAAAAAGGACGTCAGATCATACCAAACGGGTGCCATTTTAAAAAAAAATCTTCATTCTGCTCATGCACGAATAACCAAGGATGCAATATCATGCCTATGCGCATGCGAAAACGTTTGCTTTTTTAAAAAGCCACTGCGCTCCCCACCCCACGATTGCCTTTTAGACTCTCCTTTCTCTCTGTGCCCCGTCAATAAAGTTGGCTTGGGAAAAAAAAAGCCACTGCGCGCGCGCCTCATTCAGTGGACGCCATCTAGACAGTCCACAGTGGAAGCAGCGTGCGGTAAGGCGATTCCCCCAGGGGATGTCTGGTCGTGCGAGGATGGATTAAAAAGATCGGGATCAAATTTGAGCCGGCATAATGGTGGGATTAGCTCCGTCTGAACCCACCCTCAATCTTCTTTGTTATTTACATGCAACTCCTACATCAGTGATCTCTGTGTCCTACTTGCTTGCCACAAAACTTACCTCCTGGCAAAACTTACACTCGGTACCCTAATAAGATCTCGTAACCAAAGGTTTACAGTTTAGAACAAACTTGGTTCCCCAACACTGTCTGGGTCACCTTAGTTGGTAGAAAAGGCCCATCACACCCACCAGATAGGATTGCCTTGATTTGCATTTCCACCTCCCACCATCTTTCTTTCTTTGGGAAGGCGTTTGGATTCTCTATAAGCACGGGGACTGTTTTTGCATCAGCTATTCTGTTCTGTGGCTCTGTGCCTGCTAAGCAAAGGAGGGAAGCCCAAACTTCATTTGTCTCCATTTGCAGGCCCACAGAAGACTGGTGTGTGTGTGTGTGTGTGTGTGTGGGACACAGAGGTTATAGTTTGGCTCCACTCTGTGATAGGCAGCTTCCCTACCACCTGCCTTGTAGTTAATGCAGTCAAAAACTTTGCTTGAACATACTGGCAGGAAAACAGGTCTGTTTGGGGGGGGCACGGAGAGGCCCAAGCTTTGCTGTCCAGCGGGAGGCAGCCTCCATGTCCTACAGACTGGGTGGGGGAAAATAAGTTAGAAGCAGAAAATTCACATCCTAAAATGCAAACATTTTTATTGTATGGGAACCAGTGTTCCCTCTAAGCTGAGTTAGGGTGAGCTAGCTCACAGTTTTTTAGCCTCCAGCTCACACACTTTTGTCTTAGCTCAGGAAGGAGGGCTCCAGAGCAAACTAATGTATGCAGTAGCCAAGTCACTCGCTCACAGCTTTAATGCCAGTAGCTCACAGGGTAGAAGTTTTGCTCACGAGACTCTACAGCTTAGAGGGAACATTGATTGGGAACCCACTGTGCATAAGCTAATCCATTAAAGTGTGGAGTTAGGGCAGTCTATTTGCCTCGGCCCCCCTCCCCCCCATGAAGACACAAGACAGCAATACTGGGCTTAACTAGTTGATTCAATTCATTGTTATGCAGCTCTGCAGCCTATCATTAAATAGGCTAACGCATCTAAATGAACGGGCTGTGCTAGGCAGCCTGGCATTGGCAGCCTTTGTTGGGCACACTCACCCTGACTCCAGACTTGGCCTGCATCTTCCGCTCTCCTCGTTTATCATCGCCTGCACACAATGTGCTGAGAGGTGCCCAGCGCCATCCCCTCTACCATTTTCAGCACCGAGGGCACTCCTTTCCAGCCATACCCCACCACACAGACAGTGACGTGCTGTCCTGGACCCACCCTCCATCACCGCTGATGCCTCAGGGTGCTTGCCGATCATCCCTACCTGTTGTGATCAGCCTGCCCTATCCCCGCCAAACTAGTTATGGCCTAAACAGTCCACAGACCAGGCCTATTTAAACCCCATTACCCCAGCAAGAAACAGGTGAAAAATGGCCTCTTCAGTAGCCAAACAGAGACCCCAAAAATCCCTGCTTGGCTCCAAAAGCAACTGGCTAACTCTGTGATGCTAAAAGCAAGTGGCTCAAGTGGTTAAGACGCTGAACTGCAGGCTGTGGAAGGTCGGTCATTCAGCAGTTCGAGACCCGGGTGCGCCGCATGACGGAGTGAGCTCCCGTCTCTAGTTCCAGCTCCTGCCAACCTAGCAGTTCGAAAGCAAGAAATTGCAAGTAGATAAACAGGGACCACTTCGGTGGGAAGGTAACAGCGTTCCGTGCGCCTTGGTGTCTAGTCATGCCGGCCACATGACCACGGAAACGTCTTCGGACAGCGCTGGCTCTTCAGCTTTGAAATGGAGATTAGCACCTCAACCCTAGAGTCGAATTCGACTGGCTTTCGAGCAAGGGAACCGTGACCTTAAAAGCAAGGTAGATTTGTCAGCAGCCAGCAGAAAAGCCTGCATGGTGGAGGTGTGGTCAGAATCTATGAGGCCAAATCACTCTTCCTGATTAGCTGCTTCAGCAAGCCAGTACAATCTGATCTTCTGCATTCGTTGTCTCTAGGGGGTCAAGACTGATCCCCGGCATTAATGCTATGAATTCTGCTTTTGAACAGAACATGAGCATGGATCAGGGAAGAACCCTTTGCTTGTATTGATACAAACTGCTGTTTTGAAGAATATTTTCTTTGGGTCAGGTTCAGATATTGGGAAGCCAACTGTGTTGGGGGAATAATTCCAAATGAAATTGCAGAAACTGAAGTTGGACACAATAGGTGTCCTTTCCTCATGTAAAAGCTCTGACTGCGTCAACTGTGAAGATCATAGGAAAGGAAAAGAAAGCTCACTTACGCACCATTCACTGCTCCCTCTGCCTCCTTTACAAGAGAGTGTCACTAAAATAAGTTTTGAAAGCAACATAAGACCCACTTTTTTGTGCATCCCTAGTATTCAAAGTTTATTTAAACTTGTGGGATGTCACACATCAAGCAGAACTACAGATTACTCCTGACATGTTAGCTTTTCGAGAACGATCTCTAATTCATAAACAACAGAAAAGTGTTAATTTTCTGCAGCACACTAGACGCTTTGTTTGAGATGTGTGTTTAGCATTTTTAAATGTATTTATAATTGATCACTTTGGTAGTGTGCTCAAAGTCCTTTGTATTTAGTTTTGCATGTTGAACTGTGCAGTTAGATTGAAAATGAAATTACAAATGAAACAGAAACCATAACTCTTCAGCGTCTTACACAGCATTTGCTATGTCAATTAGATGCTGACAATGACATGCGGGAGTATACGTATTTACTCTCCAGCTGTAGATTAAACAATTGATTCTGTAAGATTAAAATGCCCCACCTGCATACTTGCACACTTCTATTTTTGCCGTGTCAAACAATATAAAATGAACACAGCACTTCTCTCTCTATCTAATTGAATAATTTACTGTAAATAGCTGTCATTTACTTTCAGAGGAGTAGGGTATCATTAGCCAAATGGATGTGAGTAAGTCATGGCTTTAATGCATTCGAGGGTCTAAAATGGAATCATCTTAATGGTACCATCAATACAGCGAGCTGCATCAAGCCCATGAGCACTTAAGGCTTCAAGTCCCCTTTCTTGTAAATTACATATTCAGTCTGCAGGGGAAAAAAGAATCAAGAATTCACATAAAATATGGCATATTTTGTCAAGGCTTTGTTTTCACTGAATATAATAATACAGTTTAGAGGTGTAGCTGTGTTTTGGATCCCCCTCATTTAATTATCTACCCTGCCCCTGAGTGCTTGCAAGCAATGCTTGTGCTGACTAATATTGGCTAAATTCTCTTGGGGGAAAAGTAGAGATGAGCAGGTAATAAAATAGCCTGGACATCTGGCCCTGCTAATTACCCAATTTCAGCCTGCATTTGTATATGACAGAGAAGCTGCCTTGTATTAGTGAGGTATTAGCCAATTTGCTTACTTTTCAAAATTGTAAGCGCAGGTACTAGGCACCAATGAAAATTCAGTTTGAAAGTTCTGCTTAAGGTTTTTTAAAAAATCCCCCCCCCATCTGCTTCTTCTAAAGGTGGAAAGGTCCATTAAGAAAAATGCAGTGTGGAATGGTCTGTAACAGTGCAACTCCTGCTAAAATCGATTGAAGGTCTTTCCATCGGCATCATGCAGAAGTGATATTACAAAGGGAGTCCTAAGAAGACTCCTTTTGCACCTGCTTGAATTCAGTGGCATGTCCTGTCCAGTGTTCCCTCCAAGCTGAGTTAGTGTGAGCTAGCTCACAGTTTTTTTAGCCTCTAGCTCACACAGTTTTGTCTTTGCTCAGGAAGGAGGGCTCCAGAGCAAACTAACTGATGCAGTGGCCAAATCACTCACAACTTTAATGCCAGGAGCTCACAAAGTGGAATTTTTGCTCACAAGACTGCATAGCTCAGAGGGAGCATTGGTCCTGTCAACCATAGATGGAAATAATCGTGTCTACAGCTATCGATCTCATATGAGGACAGTTCACAGGCCTGTGTCTTCCGTGTGCATACACAAGAGCCCTGTGCATACGATGCTTAAATTTAAAGAGGGAGACGAGAGTACTAAGTGTGTTCCTGCCCCCATTCTCCCTCCAGTTCCAAAATTCTTGATTGTATGAAGAGATCTATACACAGACTCAATGCAGACATTCATCTGAACATCTGAAGGTTCATTGTATGGACTACACAAACTGGGTCTTGGGCCATACATCCAGCAGAATGAGGGAACAGTCCCCACCTGCAGTCTGAACGGATAGACCTCATTCTGCTGCATATGTAAACCAGGTAGGGTTGCCAACTCCAGACTGAGAAATTCCTGGAGATTTTGGAGGTGGAGTCTGGGGATGGTGGGGTTTGGGGAGAGAGTTTAGTGGCCAAGAAAACCCAAAAAATAACAACTGTGCACTGTAAAAACCCGCACAAGAGCTTACAAAA
>NW_015171614.1:95643-106802 GCF_001447785.1 Gekko japonicus
TTCTTCCGAAGCGGAGTCACGCCAACCTAACACTCCCTCTTAGGCGCTGCTGCCTGCTTGTCCCCCCCCCCTCGCTGGGGAGCGATGCGTTGGGCTAGAAACTGCCCAAACTGTCAAAAGCAGCCGTCGCCCACTTCGCACAAAAGTGAAAGTGCGTCAGTCCTCCATCTTAGCTCGACCGGAAGCCATCTATTCCAGACTTTATTGTTTCCCTTTGAGAGATTCCTATTCTGGACTTTGTTCTTCCCCTTGGGGAAATTGTGGACTTTTGTATTTTCCTATGATGGATTACATGTGTTGAATTACTTATTGTGTTGAAGTCTCTTTTTGTAAGCTCTTGTGCGGGTTTTTACAGTGCACAGTTGTTATTTTTTTGGTTTTTCTTGGTCATTGTTTCCTGTGGACTGTATTATTGTGGTTATTGAGAGAGTTCAGTGGGACATAATGCCATAGAGCCCACCCTCCAAATCAGCCAATTTTTTTCCCTAGGGGAATTGATATCTGTCATCTGGAGATCAGTGATAATTCTGGGAGGTTAGCAATCCTAAAACTAGCCTTCGCTTGCCCTTTAAACTTCAAGTAACCATCAGTAAGTGTCCTGATGCATTTTACAATAGTTATCTGTGCCCATCTCAACTGTCTGGGGGAAAAAAACTTTCAGTTTTTTTAAAAAATGCCTTGCTTTATGATCACATAGATGGGATTCCTATGTTTTGTTTGTTCCCAGGGAGGCAGCTTTCTGTAAGTCAAAGTCTCTTCTAAATATCTAAGCAAGAGCCTCTGAGAAATTGTAGCGAAGCCATTTCTTTGATATTTTTTAGAGAAGAGTTAATGAATGGACTTTATTCAAATAAATTGATGTAAATCTTTAAAAATTCTCTTCTCAGCGATTTGTCATGAAGTGCAGCACAAGCTAGCTGACTGGTGGGCAGAAAATATTCCTCAGTTGCTTTTAGAATGTGTAAGCAGATTTCCTTTTGCAAGAGCACAATACACCTCATATTCAGTTCAATAGGTTTTGCACAGGATAATTTGCTGGTTGATTTTGTGCATTAAAACAGGAAATGGGACCAAACACTGGTTGAGTGGAATGGGGAATGAAGAAGTGCATCTAATTCATCTAGAGTACTAGAGGAGATCATAAGGAAACAAGCCTATGTGTGAAGCCTGCACCATACATGCTAGTATCTCTGGCAGCATTGCGGAGGATTCTGGAGTTAATCTGTTGCAATCCCAGACTTTTTTTCACTCCAGTCTCTATATTATTGCAAGACAGTCTGGGACCTAGCTCTTGGATCATTGGCTGCGGTCAGATGTGCAGTTTGATCCAGTGTGGCCCCGCTTCTAATCGATCCAGTTTCTTTTGTAATGGAGAGTTTTGATCAGACCTCCCCCATTAACTTGCTTCACTTTCCTCCTGTGGTTGATCAGACTCAGCAGCCATGGAGTGGGGCAGTCAGGTAGTTTTTTTAACCATTTGTCTTTTGAACATGCACATAAGCACTTATGGGAAGCAGCACTTCAAACTCCTGGTAGAATCGTGACAGCTGGTGTATAATGGGATTGCTGAAAGAGGCTGCTGGGATATGTAGTTCAGTGTGAAGGATGTGTTTTTGAAACTGCTTTGGATAAATCCAATGTTTCAAATGTTTCAAAGCTGGGGGGAGAGAATATAGAAATCTCATCCTGTACCTTGTGTGCTGCTGGAAGTTTTACTTAAAAGACTGGAGCAAAGCTGTAGTCACAGGCATCATTCTCAGACTGCCCCCTCCCTCCCTCCCTCCCTCCCTCCCTCTCTGAAGAAACTCATCTTTTCAACTAACCCCTTCCTCACCCCATGGACAGAAAGCATGGGAAAAAGTACACAGATGTCTTTCTTTGGAAGTTTTTAAAAAAGAAAACACAGTTTTGAGAAACTCCTCTGTGTGTGTGTCAGAGAGAGAGAGAGAGAGAGAGAGAGAGAGAGAGGCAAATATGCAGACATGTGCACCTCACTAACTGCCTAAAAATGCCCCAAACTGGGAGAGAACGTTCAGACTTCCCAAGCGGCTTGAGAGCGTGATGGATTGATTGGATATCCAGAAATGTGGGGTGAAACCGCATGCAGCAGGAAGGACCGGTCTTTCCCTGGTGCCAAATAACTCCAGCTTGAAGACAGGTCAGAATGGGGTGCCCACAACTGGGGAACGGAAAACAGATGTTGCTGTCTGGGTGTGCCTTTGAAATTTGGAAGAGAACAGTGATGGCACCAGATCAAACAGCACATCTGATTGCAGCCTTTCACTATTTAACTGGCTCCCACAAAAACTACTGTTACTCAACTTAGGATACCTGAAGATAATGTTAGATAGAATGGGGGACTGTGCCTGCATCAGAAGATTAGCCTATGGCCTTTTCTAATATTGTATGTAACGATATAATCCAGTATTTCATTATTTATACATTGACCAAATTTACATGTTACCTCTATAGCATAATGTGTGCCTAAAAGAGACTCCCCCCCCTGCCCTGTGGTCAGGGTCTCAAGTAATATCAGTGCAGCTGTATGGGTTATCTGGATAATGATTCCATGTCCTACACCAGCAGCGCACCTGAACTGGAGCTGTTGACATTGGCAAGGAATAGAAGGACATCCCCCCAAAGAAATACATCCTTGGAACTGTTAGCTGTTGCAGATGCCATGTGAGACCCCAATCAATGGGACTTGGGGGGGGCAGTTAACAGAAGTAACATGTAAACTGACATTTGAAAGTACTTCAAAAACATCCAGGCTTCCATTGTTGAGAGATATTCAAAGATGGATGGGGAGAAGGAAAGGAGTGTCAAGAATCTGTTTTCCAGCCCTCCAACCAGGTGTTTCATACTATCAAAATTTATGATAATGACATCTCTTTGGCAGCATGAATTGAACAAAGAAGCACCACTAACTCCCCTAAAGGGTAGGTGTACATTTCCTTTCCTACAATGTTGCTTACTTGGATCATGTCCAAAAAGGCAACATGCATGAGGAGAAGACCACTTTTGCAAGAATGGAAGTATAGAAGTTGCTAGGAACAGAAGAGTGCCAAAGACTGGTGTTAAGAACCTGGTAGCTTAATACTGTCACCTGTTGCTTAGGGGAATCATTCCGTTTTAAAAGCCCAGTCCCCCCATTAATTTAATTTGTCCTTTAAAGCTCTTGAGATTCTGCTTATGAACTGTTCTTGCTCTCATCGGATGAGTCATGAAACAAAACCTTCTATCCTGAAGTTCTACCATGAGTAATGCTTACTATTTGCCTACATTCTTTGGACATTTTAAATAAAGGAGGAATCATTTCCTTTTCTGTTGTCTTAATGGACAGTTAGGTGGCTGAATATTTCATCTGATTCATATTTATCACTGCAGAAAAGACTGAATCTGCCTTTCTAACAAGCCATTACACTCCCTACCTAATTTCATTTAATAAAAGATCAACAATTGATCTAAACCTAACATTAAAACATAAATATTTAACATTTAATGTCAAAACATAAAAATTAAAACATAAAAATACAATCCTAGATTAGGCATCCTCTTTCGGGAGAAGATTTTCTAACAAGCCATTACGCTCCCTACCTAATTTCATTTAATAAAATATCAACAATTGATCTAAACCTAATATTAAAACATAAATATTTAACATTTAATGTCAAAACATAAAAATTAAAACATAAAAATACAATCCTAGATTAGGCATCCTCTTTCAGGAGAAGAAACAGTCTGAAGTTTAATTTAGTTTGACCCAGACCACAAACAAAACTAGTTGTTGCAGATAGCTTTAGTCCCACTATCTGCAGCAATTTGTTCTGGAGAAGCAGCTTTGTAGCTTGGGTGTGCTGCTGGTTTACAATTGGAGGCCCAGGTCTGCCCTGTGGCATGTAGCACTTTTTGTCAGCTTCAGCTGATGTGCCATTCCTTGAAAAGTGTGATGTGGCCACAGTGATCTATGTTCTTTTTTTTTATTATTTAAAAGCTTTATTCCCTCTCCTAAAAAGGAGAGATATTTCGCTTAATTAGAAAGGGGGAGGGTGTATAGTGGGATCAAGAGAAAGCTGAGTGATGTTTTAACTAGTAAATTAATCTGTTAGTAATATAAATCTTTTCTTCTTTTTCTTCTTGAGTGTGTTGTCAAACTTCTTTCTTCATACCGGTTAAGTACATTGTCTATGTTAATATGTTAGTAGTGTCCCATTGGTGTCTTGTTAATAAAGTCTTTTCAAAGCGCATTTCGAACCGATTTTCTGCGGGCTGGCTTCTTTTAGCCTCCAGCTTCTACAAGGAACTTCCTCCGCTTGCTTCTCTCCGGCTTCTCAGCTCCTCCTCCAGGTCGCTGTTTTCTCTTTTTACAAACTACCAATGCTGCAATCCTTGTTCCGTCGTGCCTCTTCAAAAGATCTTTGGCTTTGAGAGTGGATTTATCCTTTTTCTTTCGCTTTTAAGTTTAAACGCTGCCATTCTCTTAGCTGGACCTTTTCTCCGCAACTGTTGACTTTTAAAAGTGCTTTTTAGGGCACTTTCTCGCTTGTCACAGTTCTACATTTCTCAAAATACCCAGTCAAGGTCACAGTCGTTCACAGTCTGGTTATTAAACAGCCGGCTCTTCGACAAATAAAACGCCCACCTCGGAAGCTCCTCCTTTCTTGTTCGCTAGTTTTACAGTCCAGATCCGACATCTTGTTTTTTTGTTTACTTTTATTAAAGTTTGTACAGCGCATTTAAAAAACGAGAATCTTATAGCTTTTTCTCACAATGCACCAAAAGGAACCACTTCTTTTCTCACACTCCATCCCCCCTTTTCTTCGCTAGAAATCTCTGTTTACGAGAGTGAAGGATTCCCCTCCTCCTCCCTTAAATCTTTTCGCTAGGTGGGGGGGGGGATTGCGCTTGACTCTTTTTCTCCCACAGTGATCTATGTTCTGATCATATCCAGGTTAGATTACTGTAATGTGATCAACGTGGTGTTGCCTTTGTAAAACTATCCAGAAACCTGAGTTGGTCCAGACTATTGTTGGTGACTAGGCAACAGGGATTGTGTTACCGTGCTGAAAATCTGCACTGGCATCCCATATGTTTCCAAGCACAACTAAGTCCCTAAATGGCTTGGGGCTGGGATATCTGGGTAACTGCCTCTTCCTGCATTGTCCAACCTACCAGTTCAGATCCTTTTCACAAGTCCTTAACTGCCACGGTGGGTGACGATTACAGATGGGGCTCTTCCAGTGCTGGCACTTTTCCTTTGAAATGACCTTACTGTCTTGAGGTTTGTCTAATCCCTCTAGACCTGGAGATCTCCCGCTTTTACAACTGATCTCCAGCTGACAGAGATCAGCTCCCCTGGAGAAAATGGCTGCTTTGAAGGGTGGACTCTATGGCATTGTACCATGCTGAGGCCCCTCCCCTCCCCGAAACCCACCCTCTCCTGGATCCACCCCCAAAGTCTCCGGGTATTTTCCAACCGAGACCTGGTAACCTTACCTACAACTTTGCCTTAGGTCAGTCCTGGATTCAGCAATTGGCTTATCCAAAGGCCCATACTGCAGTTCCCAGGTGAAGAACCAAAGGTTCTTGGCCACACCCAGGCCTTATACTTGCCACGGGAAACAAACAGAAGGACATCCGGCAAAGATTTTACTCTTAGTCTTTCCTTCCCTCTGCTTTTAACTGTGCACTCTTTTTCACTATGATTTTAGGCCACTCTTTGTGTTACTTTTTAACATCTTGTTTTTTAAAAATATTTCTGTATTTTATAGTTTTATCCTGTGAGCTGCCTAAAGCAGGTCTTTAGAGAGGCCAAATATAAATTTTCTCAATAAATAAAAAATGATTGCCAGGTATGAAGTCCCCAACATAGTTACATATAGATCACATTATTTTTTGTGAATCTAAGAAGATAGAAGCATGTTTACCTGGAATGAAATTTTAGTGAAGTCAAAGCTGAATCCTTAAAAATAAATTTGTTTAGAATTTGAATGTAATCTAAAGAACTCAGTCTAATAGGCAGATTCCTGCCATTGAAGGAATTTAGGTGTCCTATTAGCTGTTTAACATTCAGCAGAGGCTAGACAAGATTGTGATGTGATATTCACAGCTTGGATTCTTTGGTGAGTTTCCTTCTCACAACTACGTTCTCCCCCTCTGTTTTTGTGGTCCACACAACTATGTGGGTCTCAAGAATACCTTTTGGTCCCGGTCACATGGCGAATTTGCCACAGGAGAGCCACGGGTGGTGGGCGGATTATCGGGGCATGATCACATCGCAACATCTGGCAAGTGGAGCACACCCGTGGCCAACCTGTGGCATACCGCCGAAAAAGCGCAATAAAAAACAGTACCTCGTATGTAGTGGCAAACGGTTTGCCATGGGTGGCCTCCGGACTCCTGCGGTGTGATCGCGCCGGCCCCTCATTAATGCGCAGGCGGGAAGGACAGGACCTGTGGTTTGCCACTGATGCATCGGATCACATTCTGGCGGCTCTAATTGCACCGGAGCAATTAGCCATGCCTCCCCCTCGCGTTATTCGGCCCGTGTGACTGGGGCCTTTATGTATATTTGAGGTGCTGCAGCAGAAATGGAGAGACAAGAAAGTACTGCTTGTGGTTTATGGGCACATTTTACAACATATTTTATGTTGACCATATAAAAGAATCAAAGGCTTTTTGAACTTGACATCAAATCCTGTGTTTTCTCACTGGAGCCCCTTTGTTCATAGTCCCAAACCTATAATGGCATCTCCATCTATGAACAAGGTGGAGTCTTATTGTTTATAAGTTGAGATTATGTGTTTCTGAGGTGTTGCTGTCATACAGAACGAAAAAGAAAATATGAAGGATGGCCTGTTCTCCTAACAAATAATAGCAGCTTTTGTTGAATTATAGAAAATGTTTAAATAACTATCTCAAGATACATTTATATTGAGGTTTAAAGTCACTGAAATTGGATCAATAGATTAAAAGATAGACACTTTACTAAAAGATTCCTGAGTTGCTTGATGGCCTCCTTCAAAGAGTAGGAAGCTTCTAGGAATGCATATATAAAAATCTGAGGAGAATTCTTATGAATTAATTTTATTTATTTATTTAATTCATTTGTACCCCACCTTTCTTCACAATGGGAACCCACAGAAGCTTACATCATTCTCCTGTCCTCCATTTTATCCTTACAACGAGGTCGGTTAGACTGAGAGAGTATGACTGGCCCAAAGTCACTCAGTCATCTTCCACAGCATGAGTGGGGATTTGAACCCAGTCTCTCAGAGGCTAGTCCAACACTCTTAACCACTACACCACACTGGCTCTCAATCAAGAGACTGGGGCAGTTTGAAGTCACAATTTGACTTTGGCTACTTACTATATGATATTTCAAATAAAAATCAAAGGATGTGAAAATGAGATTCATAGTATATCCTAAGTGTGTGTTGTATTGCAAATACATTGTAGGCTGTCAGATAAGATCTGTTGGTGAAGCTTTATGCCCTTTTCACTTTCCAGGAAGTGGAATAGTGAACTGAAATTCCAGATAAAGCTGATCTAAACATGTCATTGAACAGATTCCCTGGATGAAGTTCTTCTATATTCAGCATTTAGCCAGAGAGGATCTGTGACTTTTCTTTCTTTTTACTAATGTACAGCTACAGCCTTTGGGCTTATCTTTTATTACTTACTTCTTCCCTCCTCTACACTGAGGGTAGAGAGCATGGGAAAATAAAAAGAAAGACTCTGGAAGATCATTGCTGAATACAAACATCCTGTTCATTTGTGAGATAATTGCTCTAAGAACTTTTTCTTTGCATCACTGTACTATGGCTTTCGTGACCATGGATGTCTTCATATCAGTCCGAAGCTGCCTTTGAGATTTTCAGGTTAATGTCAAAAGCAGTAATCTGCTTTAATAAACTCTGAAATGAGAAATACTAGTGTCAGCTTGCAAATAATGTGAAATGCCATCATTGTTTACCAAGCAATGCTTTGAGATACTGCCAATATGTGCAAGCTGTCAAAAAAAGCCATGAACAAACTAAACTAACTATTAGTTTGGTAAGAAGGTATGAGTATAGATTTTTAAAGTAGCTCATCTAGTCAGGAGATGAACGAAAGAACATAAGACGAGCCCTGCTGGATCAGACCAGTGATCCAGCATCCTGTCTCACACAGTGGCTAAACAGTTCCTCTGGAGGTCCAGCAACACGATGTAGAGGTCGAGGCCATCCCCTGATGTGGCTTTTTGGCACTGGGAATTAGAGGCTTGCTGCCTCTGAATGTGGAGGTTCCCTTTAGTCACCAGATTCCTGTTAGTCACCAGATTCCTGTTAGTCACCAGATTCCTGTTAGTCACCATGACTAATATCCACTGATAGACCTATCCTCCATGAATCTGTCTAATTCCCTTTACAACTGTCTGTACCTGTGGCCAGCACTGCATCCTCTGGCAGCAAATTCCACATTCGACTCACTCGCTGTATAAAGAAGTATTTCCTTTTGCTCATTGTGAATCTAGTGCCCATCATCTTCATTGGATGCCCTCGAATGGTCCCTTAAAAAAGAACAAGAAACAATTGGTATAGCGGGAGGATTAATTTTAGTTCACTCAGAGACCCCTACACAGATAGTACAACTTTTTTTAAGCTTAAAAAAATCGTGGAGACTCATTGTATGTAGAATGAACAAGGCCAACTGAGGTCTCCACAGCTGCCTCAGATTCCAGATGCTTCCCTTACAATGGAGGCCCAGGTGGCAACCACTGCCAAGACGGCCTTTTACCACCTTTGACTGATCAGGCAGCGGGTCCTCTTCCTTGAACGCAACGATCTGGCTTCAGTGATCCATGCTATGGTCACCTCGAGGTTGGACTACTGTAATGCTCTCTACAGGGGGCTGCCCTTGGGGCAACTCTGGAAGCTGAAGCTGGTGCAGAACGCAGTGGCCAGGCTGTTGATGGGCCTCCCCATGCGGGAGCAGCTTCCAATAGCGTTCCGGATTTGCTTCAAGGTGCTGGTGTTGACCTTTGAAGCCCTTTATGGTCAGGGACCTGCCTACCTGAGGGACCGCCTTTCCCCGCATGTTCCCCGGAGAGCACTGTGATTCGGAACACAAAACCGCCTGGCCCTCCCTGGCCCTAGGGACGCCAGGTTGGTGGTGACTAGGACCAGGGCAATCTCCCTTGTGCTGGCGGTGCTCTGGAATGAGCTCCCTAGTGAGATCAGAGCACTGCGGGACCTCCAGCAATTCTGCAGGGTCATGAAGACAGAGCTTTTCTGTTGGCGTTTCAGTAAGAATGTCTTCATCGGTTATGTTACATCTGCACTTTATTATATGACACCGCCATTTTAAAGGGTTTTAATTGCAAAAATTTTTATTTTATGGAGATGTATTTTAGGTATGTATTTATGTTGATTTTAAAAGTGTATGTAAGCCACCCTGAGCCACTTCGTTGGAAGGGCGGGATAGAAATCTAATTAATAAATAAAATGAATAAATATAAATAACTATAACATGCCACTACTAGAATCTTTATAAATTGTTCACACAATCTTGTGTGATAAAGTGAAAAATCAGGATCTTGACCCATGGTGATCAAATGACTGCATCGCAGCCTGTGTGATCATTCTGTGCTGACCAAGATAGTCCCCTTGGATACAAAAGAGAAATCTCGAGAGGGGTTGCACTAATCAACCTAATGGATGGGGGTAGCTGACCCCTTAAAATTGGGCAATCCAGTCATGTTACAGTGCAATCCTAAACAGAGTTATTCCAGTTTATTGAGTACAGTTACTGTTGTTGTCATATTTATAGCTCGGTAAAGCCTAGTTTGTATATTGCAGGAGTAGAGTGGAAGTTTTTTCACTGAAGTCAATGCCAAAGCTGTGTTAGTAGAAAAGAACGGCAAGAATTGGCAGAATGATGTGGGGCCTTCAGAGGTGGAATAAGAAATAACACTGTCACCTCTGTTTTATGGGGAAAACATAATGCATTTTAAAAGATTTACAAATATTGCATAAACTGCCCTAAATTTATTTAGGATTCCTTGACCCTACAGTAATATAATGAAGTTACAGATGATTAAAAATGTCAGTGTAAGCAAGATTTTTTTCAACATCTTTGTTTTAATACTTAAAGAGTTGGTCATCTGGATTAAATGTATGGTACATACTTAAAACCTGTCTGAAATTTTAATGTAAACTATGATCTAGCACTAAACATTTCTTAATTTTTGACCACTTGTGTTGAAGCTGATGAAAGCACTATTAAAGTATTAATTGTTTGCAGTAACAAAGATAAATGTGTGCTCAGTGCAGAACAGAAGCCTATTTTTAAAATAGTTTGTTATTTGGAAAAAGATGCCCTTAATCCAAGGCATCGTGTTATTGAGAGATGGTGTGTGAATCTCTTAGAAGAAAAGTCATTAGAAAGCAAGCTGAGGAATCAATATCTAGGCAGAAAAGTATCATACTGCAGCATTTCCTTATAACGGACTATGTTAGCGCTTGATAGTAATTATTGAATATCCAATAAAATGCTAAAATGCACCAAGAGATTTTCTTTCTTGGTTCCTGGCACTTAAAAGCAAGGTGTTGCTACTCATTCAATCTGCCACTTGAGGTTAATTACTAGCAACATACTTAAATGTCTGTTAGCAATTAAAAAAGAAAAACCTCTTGTGGTAAGCAAAGGCGGTGTCAGAGGTTGGGATGGCTGGGCATCTGCTAATGCCCACAGTCTTGCCACTAAAGTGGTACCTATTTATCTACTTGCATTTTTTTTGCTAGGTTGGCAGGAGCTGGAACTAGAGACGGGAGCTCACTCCGTCATGCGGCGCACTCGGGTCTCGAACTGCTGAACTACTGACCTTCCACAGCCTGCAGCTCAGCGTCTTAACCACTTGAGCCACCGCAGCTCCCCAGTGATTCTATCTTGCTCCTATTAGAGTTGCAGCCGTTTATTGCAGCCTATTTTTTGAGGGGGAAAGTGAATAGAGTCACAGTGGAGGCAGGTGGGAATAAGAAAGCTGTGAGGAAGAGACCTGTGAATATATTGTGTTCAAGACCATACTAATAGCCTTACAACCAGGCCTGATGATACAAGATCCCCCCCCCCAAAAAAAAGGTTGTCAAGAGAGCCTAGATTTACTGCAGGAAAGACAT
>NW_015171614.1:107819-129299 GCF_001447785.1 Gekko japonicus
ATTGATATTGTTGCTTTGTGCAGCAGAGCTACATGCCCAGCCTTGACTGTGTCTTCAAAGCCTCTCCTGGATCCACCCCCAAAGTCTCCAGGTATTTTCCAACTCAGACCTGGCAACCCTAAATAAGGGCATAAAGGTAAAGGTAAAGGTTCCCTTGCTCGAAAGCCAGTCGAATCCGACTCTAGGGTTGCGGTGCTCATCTCCGTTTCAAAGCCGAAGAACCAGCGCTGTCCGAAGATGTTTCTGTGGTCATGTGGCCAGCATGACTAAACACCAAGGTGCACGGAACGCTGTTACCTTCCCACCAAAGTGGTACCTATTTATCTACTTGCAATTTCTTGCTTTCGAACTGCTAGGTTGGCAGGAGCTGGAACTAGAGATGGGAGCTCACTCCATCATGCGGCACCTGGGTCTCGAACTGCTGGACTACTGACCTTCCACAGCCTGCAGTTCAGCGTCTTAACCACTTGAGCCACCGCAGCTCCTAAAGAAGGGCATAGAGAGGGCTGTGTTCCTTAGAAGAAAGGGGGGGAAGGCTCTGGATTAATTAAAAGCTATATCTACTACAATTACATACATGTGTGAGAAATTGCACTCTTGAAGGATATGGAGTGGCACTTTGCTGCCTTCTTTCCTCCAAACGCCTGCCCTGCTGGGCCAAATTTCCCCTTGTGGTCTGTGCTCTCCTGTGTGCCAGCTGCTCTTGAAGCCTTATCCTCCATTAAGCAAATCTTCCACAAGGTCCTCCTGCTGTTGCCTGCCTGCCCAGGTGCCACTTGAAGGATATGGAGTGGCACTTTGCTGCCTTCTTTCCTCCAAACGCCTGCCCTGCTGGGCCAAATTTCCCCTTGTGGTCTGTGCTCTCCTGTGTGCCAGCTGCTCTTGAAGCCTTATCCTCCATTAAGCAAATCTTCCACAAGGTCCTCCTGCTGTTGCCTGCCTGCCCAGGTGCCATGCCCTCCTTGTGCCACCAAATGCTCTTGCCTGCTTGATCCTTGTGCTACTGTTCATCAGATCCAAATTCCCTCACACTGCTGTCTGTGTTACTGTATGACTGGAATCCTTCCTATCCATTTCCCCTTAGGCTATAATGTCAAACAATGGTGCCCCTCATTGCTTCAGAAAGGCAATCTACCTATTTGTCTGAAATTCAGGTCTGTGGGTCAATGCTCCCTCTAAACAATGGAGCTTTGTGAGCAAAAATTCTACTTTATGAGCTACTGGCATTGAAGTTGTGAGAGAGCGATTTGGCTGCTGCATACATTAGCTTGCTCTGGAGCCCTCCTTCCTGAGTTAAGACAAAAATGTGTGAGCCGGAGGCTAAAAAATTGTGAGCTAGCTCACACTAACTCAGCTTAGAGGGAACACTGGTGTGAATGTCCTTGGGGACTACTGCAATCCATCTAAGTTTTGTCCAGTTTGGATGGGAAAACCATGACGGTGCAAACCTGAGGGAGGGCTGGAAGTTCGATTGAAACCAATGGGAAATAATTATGATGTAGAATCATGGAAATGAAACAACAATGATGAAAGAAACAATAACAAAACAAGCCTATATGAAATAAACCGTAACAGCACAGAGCCTTCTGAAATTAATAACAACAATGGAATAAATCAAACTTCCATGCACAAGTCCAGAAGGCAGAGATTTGAAAGTATGAAAAAATAAACATTCTAGATTTCAGTGTATTGATGCAGTTGTAGATATTGCTGTTTTTTTTTAAAAAAAGGAAAATCAGCATACTTATTCTCCACTTTGGAAGCTCTGATTCCAATCTAACTGGGAATGCAAGCAGTAGACATGACCGCACACATGTATCATACTTTTTGCCAAGGAGAATGAACTAGGAGGAATAAACTGTAATCCTAAACAGAGTTACATCCTTATAAACCCATTGACTCCATTTAGGATTGCACTGTAAATCTACTCCATGTTCTCTTATAATAATTTGATTAAATAGATTGCATTTTTCTGACTTGGAGCTATATTTATGTAGTCTCTTTGTGTGTCTGATCCAGACTAAATTGGAAATTTTGTACTGATTCTCTCTGCCTGCTGCAAACTCTCCTCATGCCATTCCTCAGGATCACCTATCCTCTAAGAACAGCACTTTCAGGAGATCTCTGGGCTGCAGTTGGAGGAGGGAGGCAGGAAATTCCCATTTTGCCACTGGAAAATTTGATCTAGATCCAGCCCAGTGACTGGATCAGGGCAAGAACTGTAAGCAGGGCTATTTTGGGGCATGAACGCACAGGAACGGAATTCTGGCTGGCTCCCGAGTTGGCCACGCCCAGCAGGAACTCATTAGCATAATAGGCCACACCCAACAGCAGAAACTCATTAGGATTGGCTACATTAGGGGTATGTGGCCTAACATGCAAAGAAGTTCCTGCTACAAAAAAAGGCCCTGGGTTTTGACAACAAACAAGATAAACAGAATAAGAAGCAAAAGGTTGGTGTGGCTGGATGACCACATTTCTGGTAACATGGGGGTGCAGCCTAATATGCTAATGAGCAGTGATGTCAGGGTGTGGCCTAATATGCTAATGAGTTTCTGCTGTTGGGTGTGGCCTATTATGCTAATGAGTTCCTGCTGGGCTTTTTCTACAAAAAATGCCCTGACTGTAAGTATGTGTAACACTCATTTGCACGGAAGGTTCCTCATTCGGGAGCACATTATTTTTTGTTAGTGTGCAGTTCCAGCTAGAGTGGGGCAGTAGTTTGTTTTAAGAATATGCAGATTTTGTGTCCCTTTGGAGAATAATTGGAAATTCATGGGCTGGATCTGTGAGCAGTACGTGAATATGTACACAGACTTGCTGCATATTAGGATTGCCAACCCCCTGATGGGGGCGGGGTCTCCCCTCATTTCGGGGAAATCAATCCACTGCCAGCCAGCTGGCTGGTGGGGGAGCCCAGCCCCCGAACAGCCCCACTGCACCAATGTACCCAGTGTGATGATGTCATCTGGAGGTGATGTCATCATGCCTGGCACGCAGCATGGGAGACATTCTAGCATTTGGCTAAAAACTCTATGGTGACTCTGTAGAACATGCCCAGCATGATGTCACTTCCAGGGAGCAACCCAGGATGCCCCTGCTGGCAGATGGGTAAGACCTGGCAACCCTACTTCATGTGGATGAGGAAGGTGCTCAAGGTTCGGAAGTTATATATTTTTACTGCAATTCCCATCTCTGGATCAAACTGTGGACAGGGATTTGCAAGTGTGAAAAAGAGTAGATATCCGTGCTTTCCAATTCATAATATTATTTCAGAGAAGGGATTTGTCTTTCATCAAAAAAATCATCTACGTGAATGTATTTTTATTAACTTTCAAGCACTGTTATGATGAAGAACATCTTCAGTATTTGAGTGGAAAACCAATCTCTGTGACGCAAATTTAAAGCATTAAGAACTGTGTTGTTTCCATGACTGCTTTCCATAGAGTTTCCAACTCCTGCTTGAGAAATGCCTGGAGATTGGGGGAGTGAATCTTGGGGAGGGGGGGATTGGAGAGGGAAGGGACTTCAGCAAGGTATAATCAGGGGTCATTTCGTAGAAAAAAAATGTGCAGGAGCTCATTAGCATAACTTATTTGCATATGCCACACCTCCTGACATCACCGGAAGTGTGTCAGAAGGCAACACCCACCGCTCAGGCTCCACTGGACTGTTTTGGATTGCTAGTCCGTGCTTTCCAATTCATAATATTATTTCAGAGAAGGGATTTGTCTTTCATCAAAAAAATCATCTACGTGAATGTATTTTTATTAACTTTCAAGCACTGTTATGATGAAGAACATCTTCAGTATTTGAGTGGAAAACCAATCTCTGTGACGCAAATTTAAAGCATTAAGAACTGTGTTGTTTCCATGACTGCTTTCCATAGAGTTTCCAACTCCTGCTTGGGAAATGCCTGGAGATTTGGGGAGTGAACCTTGGGGAGGGTGGGATTGGAGAGGGAAGCTTCCAAAGCAGCCATTTTCTCCAGGGGAACTGATCTCCGTTGTTTGGCAATCAGTTGTAATCCCAGGAAATCTCCAGCCTTCCCCCTGGAGGTTGGCAACGCGATTAGGGATGTGTACTGTTTCTAGGATAAAGAGGGAATTTCCAAAGAAAATTCATTGATACTATACAAATATCAGCTAAATGAATAAGTATATTGGTACCATTTGTACTTTGTGTGTTCTTGTGTGTAGATCTTAGACAGGGCCACCAGCAGGGCCCAAGTCACTTGAAGTGCCGCTGAAGGCAGGGTCATGCTGCATCCAGCCTTTCCAAAGATTTTCCTGTGGATGTAGTTCTGGCTGCAGCCACTAGGGGCAGGAAGTTTGAGCCCAGTAAAAGCCACTCTCCGTTCTGCAAGACTGAAGAAAAGCAGTACTTAGCGTGTGGCAGCAAGATGAAACAACCTTTCGTCCTCTTTTCCTTGAAACTGCTCCTTCTTTTCAGTCTTTTTGCATTCGTTTTTCTCTCCTTCCATCTAATTTTCCACACTTTTCTCATTCGTTTCTCTCCCTCCACCTAATTTTTCTGTATTCCCACCCCCCTTTATTTTCAAGGCTCAGTCTTAACTCCTTTCTCATCCCTTTTCTGCTTGGCAACAGAATGTACTTTAATAGTAGTATATAAGCAACTTTTTGTTAATATTATGAATCAAGGGGAGGTAATATTTCCCCACGATCTAACAAAGTAATAAAAGCACCCCCCCTTACATGCATGGTAATGGAACATTAATCTTTTTCAGTGGTTGTATGTGTGGAACAGAAGTTAAAACTCCCAGCTCAGGCGCTGGGTTGTTATCGTTATCATTATGCTGGTGGGGGGGGGGTTATCCCAAAGAGGAGCTGTGGTAGCTCAAGTGGTTAAGACGCTGAACGGCAGGCTGTGGAAGGTCGGTAGTTCAGCAGTTTGAGACCCGGGTTGCCGCATGACGGAGTGAGTTCCCGTCTCTAGTTCCAGCTCCTGCCAACCTAGCAGTTCGAAAGCAAGAAATTGCAAGTAGATAAATAGGTACCACTTCAGTGGGAAGGTAACAGCGTTCCATGCGCCTTGGTGTTTAGTCATGCTGGCCACATGACCATGGAAACGTCTTCGGACAGCGCTGGCTCTTCGGCTTTGAAATGGAGATGAGCACCGCAACCCTAGAGTCGGACTTGACTGGCTTTCGAGCAAGGGAACCTTTACCTTAAAGCCTACTTCGCTATATAATAAACAAACAAACAACCTTTATTGGCATAACAACCAAATTATAACAGGGAGGAAACAGTCTGAACAGTCAAGGCCCTGTCTGCTGATACATTGCCTGCTTCCTAGTTGCAAGGTACACAAATTTGGCCACAGTTTCAATCACAATTTGGTTCCGAGTAGATAATAAAAAAATAATTTTGCATTCATGAGATTTCCCTGTTTGCTCTCTCAACAAGGGATCAATAAGTGTGGAACACAGGGGTCATGGGGGGGGGGACGCAGGGGGACGCCATCCCCCCGGGTGAGGTGCGGGAGGGTGGGGCCTGGAGCTCCCTGCTGGTGCCCGCTGGAGGTCGCCGCCGGCTGTGGGGAGGACACACTTCCGGTGATGTCAGGGGGTGTGGCATATGCTAATGAGTTATGCTAATGAGTCCCCCTAGCTCTTTTTCTACGAAATGACCCCTGCTGACACCTGTTGTTGAGCTGACAATGTTAGCTGCTAAGGGACCTGAACCAAGCAACTCCCACAGTGCTGGTAGAGATGCTGGGGCTTGTTCCTGACTGCCAGCAGCCTTCCAAGGTAGTGCTGTATCAGCAACTTTTGTGGTAAGTTAAATGGTAAATTAGATTTGTAACAAATGTTATATCCAGTCTTTCTGCTCAATGGGGACCCAAAACTGCATTGTTCTACTGTCCTCCATTTTATCCTCACAACAACCCTGTGAATAGGTCTGGCTGAGAGTGTGTCAACCTTCTGTGGCAGATTAGAGATCCGAGTATTAGAGACATATGACAGGTAGCTTAAAAGCTATCTTGTTACATGTTGCCCGTTGTGAAAATAATCTGGTTCAGGGTATTCTAATTCCCTGCATTTTTGGAACTGTAACTTCCATTGTCATTCTGGGGTGGGTGACCAATTTTCAAACGTGTCGCATGATTTTCTGATGATTTGTGCCAGCCACAGAAACCCTTAGCTTCCACTGCAAATAGCACAGGGGTGTGTGTGTGTCTCACTTGGGCCAAGATATTCCTATGGTTCAAACTTGGTTCTGGAACTCCCACTGTCTTCCTGAAGCTGGTGGCCAATTTTGAGTCTCCTAGCTTAATTCTCTGATGAGTTATGCCTGCCATTAATGGACAGATGGACAGAGAGGCCACTTCTTTTATAAGTATAGATTCATGGTAACAGCAAGTAAAGTGATCTGTTTTGTTATATTGGGTTTGGATCAGGGTCATGGGGGGGGGTAACTGGAATCTTTGTCTGGGGGCCCATGGAGGATCATGACAGCCCTGATCTTAGATCACAGGTAGAAAAAACATGAGCAACAAGAACCTTTCTTGAGAATGACACCGGGGCCATGTTTGGGGCAATTTTATATGCCAACTTTATCTAAATATGAAAGATAAACTCTAAAAAAACTTGAGGCATGTTATAGTCTACAGATTTTTCAGAGCATTAGCTTGGTGTTTCCTGCATTAGACTAACACGACTACCCTGTGCTGAAAGCACAAGATGGGTCCCACCTGTGCTTTCTCCACAAAATTGCTTCTTTACAACTGTATTCCTTGGCATGAATTATTTTTGTCAACTTGGAAAAGCATACGTTTTCTTTGGAAACTTGGAAAAGCATGAAGGAAGAGTTTTGGCTCTGCCCTCTCACTCATCTGTCTCCCCGTCCCCACATCCCTCCATATACCTATGCTTTGTATGAAAGCTAGATCCTTGCTGATTTAATGTTAAGGTCTGCGTCCATCACTTGTAGTTTATTCTTCTCAATTCCATCATAAGCAGAGTTTCATTATTCTAAACCTGCTGACTTCAGTGGATGTCACTGCAAGTCTCTCATAGTGAAACAGAGTCCCATGGAACTTTGAAGAGCAGGAACATTATTCGGAACTATGCAGTTATATGTTTGAATCTGCTCTGTTAAATACTTCTTTTGTAAATGTGATGGTTATTTTTGTATTCACTTGTGTTGATGAGTACAGGCTTGGTTTCTTGTAACATTGCAAGAGATTCACTGTGTGAGCACTTTGTTCTGTGGAACCTTTCAGGTGCCCCTGAGAGCTAGTTTTTGCATTACTTTTAAAATTATACTGGACTCCTTTGTATCACCTGAGTGCCTGGCATGTCTGTCTCTTTGTCAGATGCCATCTATTCAGTCACTACACATCATAAAACGCAATACCAAATTTGCCAATATTAGAACTTACACCTAGTAACAAATGTGTTATTGTGCTGGAATTTATACAGATAAGAACTTTAATATTTTATTCCTATTTAATCTGCATTTTATTTCTTGAATCTGTGTGGTATACAGGAGAAACTTAGAATGGGAGCGTTTACATATACATATTTTTTAGAACTTGATGGACATTCCAATCCCTGGCATCTCCAGTTAAAAGGATCTGGCACTGAAGTCTTTTTCTTATATTGTTTGCATCATTAAACATAGAAGTTGAATAGTTTTCTATCAATGACACAGGCCTTAATTGTGGGTAGATCAAATCAATGCCTGATCTCAAGGATCGGGTTAGATTAAAGGTTGCAATCTTACCCGTGTTTACCTGAAGTATCAAAGTGATTTGCTTCTGAATAAATATAACTGAATCAGACTGAAGTCAGAATTCCATTTCAAGTTCTAAACTACTGTTATTGCTGATACTAACTAGGCTCACAGACTGTTCATGGTTGTAAAAATAGAAGAACGAGGCCTCAACAATATTTTGGGACAGAGCTAGACACTTGCAAGAAAGTATAAAGCAAATGTCATAAATCAGGCAAATCCAATACACATGGATGCAAATAACATACTATATACCAAGTTTATTATCGGACAGGTCAGTTCCATGAACTGAGCCTACAGATGCTGGGCTTGTCCCCTTTGTAACATTATAATACTATTTGGAGAGCTAGTGACTTTGGAGGTGCTGAAAAAAACCCTCTCTATTACATTTGTTCCATTTATAAAGAGTACTCAGAGAGGGAATTTGTAGTTCAACATTTTTTTTTTATTTTTATTTTTGAATCACCCATCCCTGCTACTGCAGGGCTCTGGGCGACGTACAAACAATGGATAATGTCAAAAGGATGGACACAGTCATAAGACAAGTGGAAATCAAAAAGAACTGTGACGAAGTGACGCTAACAATATATTCAAGAGTCAAAATTATACAATGATGAAGAGGTGAGCATTACAGCATCAATAGCCCATAGAAGGACCTACTAGAAACTACAGTATCATGAACTAGTGGAATCAACAGTGATACTTTTGATACGTCACCAGAAGAAATGAATCGTTGAGAGACGGTTTATGTTACACATCCTTGTTCAGAAGAAGACCATTCATCGAAATGGCAGGACATTCCAGAGACCACCGTCTACATTCACTATTATATTGTTCACCTTTTCATCATTGTATAATTTTGACTCTTTAATATATTGTCAGCGTCACTTCGTCACAAACAATGGAGAAAACATAAATACTCTACAGTTAAAATACACTAATAAATAAAACTCCAGATGGTGAACTTAAATCATTCCCCATTCTGGAATGCCCAGCTACCTCATGGGCAGGGAAGGAAGAGGGATGATTGATCTGGAGAGCAGAAAAGGGTGCTAGCTAGAGTGAAAACCATTGCTGCCCTCAACCAAACATCTGCCTTACAGGCCCTTACTAATCTACTGCAGTAGGCCTTGTTAACCGAACAACTGAAACACACATTTTAGGAAGATACAGGTGCGTAGCCATGTGGGTCTGAAGCAGTAGAACAAAGTTTAAGTCCCGTGGAATCTTTTAGACCAAGAAAGGTTTATTCAAACACATTTAAAACCCATTTTAGAAGTAACTGAAACCAGTTTGTGTGAGTTTCTCTTAAAGAGAGAGCTCCTCACCTTAACTAGGACAGAATGTTGTTCAAACCAGTTCACTTAAGCTGTGAGAAAATACAGTGATCTGTTGTGTAATACATTATCTCAATTATTTTTCCTCCATTTTAGATTTTGGTCACTGGAGACACACACAAGCAAGTTGACATAGGCATGGCTTCTCTCGCTTTCCCAGTTCAACGGTAAGCAATGTAGTTTTTTTAACAACAATGATTGGCACTGAGTGTTACTTGTCAGTGTTGTTCCTGGTGTTCACCTCAAAGTGGATATTTAGAGAAACTCAGGCACCCAGAAGAGCTTTACTATCCAGGGAACCAATCTATCAACACATATTTTCCTACACATAGTTTAGAGTTCTCTGTTGAGATGAATGCTGTCTCCTACAGATGCAGGAGGTCACATTCAGTATTCATGAAAGGGATGTCAATCTATAAAGTGAAGGATTTATTTGCAAAAGCGATACGATAACTCCAGTTGCACTGGAACAATGTTTCACAATAATTAAATGCATCATAGAATTCATCAGCTAATTTTAAGAAATATGTTGCCGAAGGCTTTCACGGCCAGAGTTTATTAGTTGTAGATTTTCCGGGCTGTATGGCCGTGGTCTTGGCATTGTAGGATCTGACGTTTCGCCAGCAACTGTGACTGGCATCCTCAGAGGTATAACACAGAAAGTTGGAGTACTCTCTGAGTCAAGGGTATGCTCAACCCTTGACACAGAGAGTACTTCATCTTTCTGTGTTATACCTCTGAGGATGCCAGTCACAGCTGCTGGTGAAACGTCAGGTCCTACAATGCCAAGACCACGGCCATACAGCCCGGAAAATCTACAACTAGTTTTAAGAAAGTGATAGAATTGTTTTGTTATCCCATACTTTTAAGGCTAGTAAATAGACAGTATTTCTCCTTTTTAAAAACGTTTGGGATTTCCAAAGTGGAACAGTAACCAGAGAAGTAGAGTAGTTACGCTCTAATACAATCCAAGTAATGCCTATGGAATCTTTGGGATTCTCTACTTCAGTTAAAAGAAATCTAGGAAAGGAACACAGTAATGTTGCACATGAAACGGCTGTTAAATGGATGCATAAATAATGTGCATGTTGGATGCAGGCACACAATGAAATGAATGTGTGCACTTGCCCTAAAGACATTTTGGAGAAATAATAGTCTGCTATCATCTTAATGGCTGACTTTGCAAAAATCAACATGTATAAAATTCATGCTTAACAATCAAGTATTTGTTAAGTCTACTTTTAGTGGTTGGGTGGTTGGCAGGAAACTGCAGTTGTATTTTATGTTCTTATAATTCATCCTGCAGATCCTTGAGAAGATGCAGCAATTGAGTGCTAGACATAATTAATTCCACTGAGCTGGATTCTTGAGAGCTGGCACAACTTATTCAGTGTATAGATGTTTGTTGAAGACAGAAACAAGAGCAAGTTTTCAGCATTGGCTTTTGAATAGCTGATGACTCAGAAGTGAAAAAAGTGACCGTCTTCCCTATTCTACCAATTAGGCTTTGGAACTTTGTGTTGGAAAACTGGTAAAAATAGCTATATATTCAGAGGTTGCAATGGATCTTTGTTCACTGGAGAGAAGGCATTTTCTTTCTATGTAAAAATCTTTATTTCTAAAGGGAAGGGTACACAGGAAAATCTACAAAACAACAAACACTTAAGACTACATGCTTGCCACAACAGACACGCAGATAGTAATGGAGATCCTTTCTTTCTTCTTGACCCCTAGAAGAAAATCACCTGAATACATTAACCAATTATTGTTAGTAAATAGGCTTCTGTTTCCTGGGCTTTCTTCCCATTGACTTTCTGCCAGGTTCCCTTCCAGGTCCATCTAAACAATAGCACACAAGGTAAAGCACATTAACACTATAATGACTGAATTTAAACTTTGCAGCACACATATTTCCAACACCCTTTCTCAAGGTCTAACATGTAAGTCATTATACATGCACATATAACAAGCATCACTCATGATTGGCAGGGAGAGCAGAAAAAAAACTTGCAGAGAAAAAAAAACCCAGGTCATTTTAAAAATCAAGCCTCGCAGCCTTGCTAATTAGCCTCTCTCTTGATCCAGTGAGCATTCAAAAGGTTACTTTACTTTAGCATAGCAGGCAAGATCAGCTCTGCTACCCCAATATGTTGGAAAATTGGTAAAAATAGTTATATATTTAGAGGTTGCAATGGATCTTTGTTCACTGGAGAGGAGGTATTTTCTTTCTATGTATAAATCTTTATTTCTAAAGGGAAGGGTACACAGGAAAATCTACAAAACAACAAACACTTAAGACTACATGCTTGCCACAACAGACACGCAGATAGTAATGGAGATTCTTTCTTCTTGACCCCTAGAAGGAAATCACCTGAATGCATTAACCCAGGGATGTCAAACATGCCCCTTTGTAACCAAGGCCCCCGGAGGGCTTCTGTCAGGCCGGCAGTTGAACTGGCTGTCTTCTGCCTCTTCTTCTAGTTCTGCTGCTGCTGTGTCATCATAGGTTTGCAGCTTACAGATACACACCTGAACAGCATACTCAAGATTGCAACAGCACAGACATTTTGATGCAATAATTTAGAGCAAGAGGTGTCAGTTATCAGACACTGTTAAATAAACAAAATATTGCAAGAGTGCTAATGTTTTAAACATTTTTTAAGTAAAAAAAGTAATGTTTTAAACATTTTATTTTAAGTAAAAAAAACCACCTTTGTGTTTGTGCCTTTTAGAAAGTTTATATCACTGCTACCTGGCATTACATTTTATGACACACATGGCCCGGCCCAAAAAGGTCTCATTTATGTCAGATCCGGCCCTCATAACAAATGAGTTCGACACCCCTGCATTAACCAATGATTGTTAGTAAATAGGTTTCAGTTTCCTGGACTTTCTTTCTATTGGCTTTCTGCCAGGTTCTCTTCCAGGTCAGTCTAAACAATAGCAAACAAGGTAAACACATTAACCCTATAATGACTTTATTTAGACCTTGCAACACACATATTTCCAGCACTTTGGAGGCAGTAAAGTTGTCGTTTAGGGACTTGCGTTGGAATTGGTGGTCTTTCACAATTCTATCTCTGGTGACGTAAACTAAAGGCATATTGAAAAATAAGGTATGGTTACTTTAGTCGGCTTAATTGTTTTCCTGCAAAGCAGTGAATACAGAAGGAAAAGCTGTTTTGAAGGCTTCCTGATAAATTTAGAAAAAAGACTTCTTTTTGTAGTATTGAAGTTGCCATTTTTTCATGTTTGAGCTACTTCATCTTTAAATAAAAAGGTAAATTAGCCTTTGTCATGCAAATTAAACTGCTCACATTCCACGTTTTAAACTAGTGAAAGGTAGAGCTATAGTCACATTCTAGTGACTGAGCTCATGATCCAGTCCCTCCTTGCCCTGTTGTAGTTAGATTAACTGAGTCATATGCATTAGTGATCCAAGAGGGCCACAATGCCTTTTAAAGTACAATTCTCCACCACCACCCCAGAAATTCTGAAGTACTTTGTGCTATTACAACGCCATCCTAAGGGTTACTGAGGGGAATGTGGACAGCCACTGGTCCATTCCCTAAACAGAAACCTACACAGTCTGGGGACCAGGTGAATGATCCTGCAATTGAGCTGCATGGGCCGTGACATTGCCAGCACCCCCAGCAACCATACTATGCTTATAAGATGTCACAGGGATGCAATGGTGTGCCCATGATGGATAGGGAGGAACCAACCAACCACATGGTAGTAGCCGCAGGTCCCAGGATTGGAAATATGGGAGGAGAGGCCTGGCCACACCCATAATACACACCCCATCCCCTTAAAGGCATAGGCTTCCAATAAATAGAACAGAGGCAGCAGCACAAAATGTGGGGAAGGGAAACCAACTGGAAAACCAGGAGCAATCCTACATGGGTCGACCCAGAAGTAAGCCCTATGTTAAGCAATGGGGCTGATCCCCGGGAAAATGGTACAGGGAGAGCAAGAGGGACACAGAGCCAGGCTGTGGATCCTATTCTGCAGCCCCACAGGGGACCATACTGGCTGCAGCATCAGGGCCCAGGCCATGAAGCACTGCCACCCTGGCAGCCTCCCCCATCCACAGTGTTCCCTATGTCTAAGAAGATGGAGTCTGCTTGCTTTGCCATCTTGTCCACAGCTGCTTGCCTCAGGAGCCCCTGACGCCCAAGGTCCAGATGATGACCGACTCAGCCTCCATGGCTCATGCCTGAAGTCCCCAAGCTGATGTGCAGTGCAGCGTCCTCTCTGGCTCTGGCAAACCATGGCATGGCACCCACTTCCATGCTGAGTGAGTTGCATGCAGGATGAAAGGCAGGAATCATAGAATCGCAGAAGTGAGCGGTTGGTAAGAGGGGGCAAGTAGTAGGCACATATAGCAATGCTAATGTGATTTTATGATCTTCTAATGAACTTTTGGCAAAAATATAATGACCAAGTGGGTCAGTATCAAGTGCTAAAAGATTAACATGTAAGTTTCACAATATCAGTATGGCTACACCTCTGGCCTTCGAATTGCCAGGAGCTTGGAATGGTTGTTGAAACTAACAGGATTTTATGAATGGCTGTGAATTTGGTTTGATTTGCGTTTCTTGTACGAAAACTGTAGCAGGTTTTAATTTGACCAAGCTTGAAGTTACTCTATTCAGTTTGATTTTATTATTTAGAGCTCTTGTGCTCAAAGAAATTATTTTAATTTTATTCATCCTGCCAGGTTTCTAATATGTTACAGTATATTGAAACATTCTGTAATTATCTAGTATTTTGTTATAAACAGGCCCTAGATGTCCTTTCGGGTTATTGTTAGTATTGTCCTTTAATGCACTTTCAAGAAAGTTTATCAGGTGTTAGGGTATTTTTTGTCTCTCAGATTGTAGGGTGCCATTTTATTAATGGCTGTGAATTTGGTTTGATTTGTGTTTCTTGTAAGAAAACTGTAGCAGGTTTTAATTTGACCAAGCTTGAAGTTACTCTATTCAGTTTGATTTTATTATTTAGAGCTCTTGTGCTCAAAGAAATTATTTTAATTTTATTCATCCTGCCAGGTTTCTAATATGTTACAGTATATTGAAACATTCTGTAATTATCTAGTATTTTGTTATAAACAGGCCCTAGAACACTCTCCTAAACAATAAAAGTATAGACTTTTGAAACACCAAAGTTCTATAAGATTCAGAATTGACCTCTTCTAAAATACTACAATAAAGAGAGTTTTGAACAGACGGAGTGATTTAAAATATAAATATTAGCATGTTGTATTTAAAATGCGCTTGAAAGGTAGTAGTAAAAAACAGTTAAATAAACCTTTCTAACGTAGTACTATAACGGGAAGATACGTGGGGCAAACCAAATTAAAATTCTTTGTTGAATTAATGTTCTGGCTTCCAAATACCCAAGAAGCAGTAAGGCTGGGTGGGAGAAACCATGTAGTTGTAATTTGTCCTCTACTGCTGTCATCCACCCAGAGTGAAAGTTATCTGAGAGGATTAATGATATTAATTCAAGGGTAGGGCTTAACTTGAGCCCAAATCATATAGCTTGAAGCCAGCCATGTGCTTCGAGTGGAACCAGCCCCACTTCCACTCTGAGCAGGGCATTGGGTACACAACGAGATACTCTGAATAAGGATCTAAGAAAGCTGGACTGAATTGCTTCTAATTTGGGGAAATCTCTGAACAGGTATAACTGTGAACCATACATAAGGCAGGGTATGGTGAACCATACATAAGGCAGGGCAACCAGACTTTTATTGCATATGGTATGTGAAAACCCCCTTTGTAAAGAAGAATCTTAAAATTGTTGTGGCTAGTCTTTGGGCGGTCTCATTTGAATGGGAAAGCTGAGCACTCCATGAACCAGAGGATTAAAACACTACTACTATATAAGTCAGGTTTAGGGCTGTGGTGGCTCAAGTGGTTAAGATGCTGAACTGCAGACCGAAAGGTCGGTAGTTCAGCAGTTCTAGACCTGAGTGCTGCATGACGGAGTGAGCTCCCATCTCTGGTCCCAGCTCCTACCAACCTAGCAGTTCGAACGCAAGACATTGCAAGTAGATAAATAGGTACCGCTTTGGTGGTAAGGTAACAGCATTCCGTGCACCTCGGTGTCTAGTCATGCTGGCCACATGACCATGGAAATGTCTTTGGACAGCGCTGGCTCTTCGGCTTGGAAACAGAGATGAGCACCGCAACCCTAGAATCGGATTCGACTGGCTTTCCAGTAAGGGAAACCTTTACCTTTACTAAATATTTGAACATTTTAACTTGGTCAGTCTCATGGCCATCAATCTGTAACTGCTATCTGTGTTTTGTGAATCTTTTTGTGGTCTTTAAAAGATTGTTAAAAGATTGATTGTTAAATGCTCCTCTTTGTAGTAAGCTGTTAAGTGCCCAGAGGGCTTTTCTTAACCCTACTTCAGGATATGATAGAATGACCGTATCATCTGCATATAATAATGTGGAGATTGGTCTTTTTGCCATATCAGGTGGATAGAAGTCAAGTTTGCAGTATGGAATTTGTATATAAGTTTAATAATAATGGAGTGAGAATAGATCCTTCCTTCACACCTTGTGACAGACTCCAGGCTTGGGATCAGCCTGCAAGAAAAGACATTTGCAGTCACGTGACTAGCAGTGGTGATGTAATTCTGAGGCAGAACTCAGGGGAAGTTCTAATGAAAAAAAGGAACTCTTGACAGTTGGAGTTTGGCAGTTGAGACTGTCAGTTGGTTTTAGTCAGTTGGTACTGTGCCAGGGGACTGAGAAGTCTGGTTGAACATCTCTGAGTCCGAAGAGCAAAGGAGCCTTCTCTACAGATTCCAATATCAGGAGAACCTGAGGAGAGCCTGTGGTTCTATACTACAGTGGTTCTATACTATGTGGTTCTATACTACAGTGAAAACTAAGGAGTCTTAAAAGGAAAATAAGCTCCTTGGGGTTAAAGAAGAGATTCATGTACCTCTCACATAAGATGCATGCCCTGCTGGAGAGAGAGTCAGGTTTAGTGATGTAGTGTGTGCCAGGAGGGTTTAGTGGACTAGTGGGTGTCCAGAAACTAGTGGACTAGTGGGTGTCTTTGGGGTTAAACAAGAGATTCATGTACCTCTCACATAAGATGCATGCCCTGCTGGAGAGAGAGTCAGGTTTAGTGATGTAGTGTGTGCCAGGAGGGTTTAGTGGACTAGTGGGTGTCCAGAAACCAAGGCACAGCAAAGGTATTTCTCTGTGGAAGTGGAGAGTAACTGATAAATCCATACAGAAACTGACAGTCTAGAACAGCACAGGGGTTGAGATTGGAGAGTGCATGTTTTGTACTGTAGCATCTGAAGTGAATGATTATCAATGAACTGACCTAAAGCTGAACTATACCATTTGAAACGACGTCTCCACAAGCATAAGCTTTTGCCCCCCCAGGTGGAATAACGAGATAGACAACAATTTGGAAGTAAACAAGGGCCACTTTGTTAACTATTTAACATAGCATTGCGGCAAGGGACCAGCTAAGCGAGCACGGAACAGGCAAGGCAGGTGTCACTCCCCTGACCAACCTCCTTGCCCTTTTCTCGAGCGGGTCACTCGCGACCGGCAGCCCAGCAAACTGGTCACCACCTAGGAGCGCCTACCCCTGAAGCAGAGAAGAGCATACCCTAAGAGGTTCCCAGAGGAGGTGATCACCGTTTCCCACCCTGGACCTTAGAAATCCGAAGGCAGTTCCTGATGACCCCTTGTTCCCTAATGGGGAAAATTGCCATAAGGTGCTCACCGGTTCCTGTTTCTTGCCCGCACCAACCTGCCAAGTGAAAAACCTATTTATGTGTCGACCACCACAACCAACTATCTAATCCACTGCTCTCAGTGCAAGGTAGGCGAAAACACCTCCACCCATTAAGCCAATACTGGGTAGAAGCGAAAAATTCCTACCTGGCTCCAATAGGCAACCAGCAACAGCCTACACTAAGAACAGGGCAGGAGGGTGGGCGAGCACATTGGAGCAGCTGCCAAATGGCAGGAGCAGAGCCCGGCTGTTTACTCAAGCCGGCTCCGCCCCCTGCCTGGGTCCTGACTGCAGGAGTCAGGCTCTGTTGCTGCATGTCTTCCTCGGAGTGGCAAATCAGCCCCCGAGGACCAGCGGCATTGCCGGGTCACCGGGAGCTTTGTTCTCGTGTATACATATTCCCTGCCTGCCCGCCGTTGTAAATAAAATCTTGAGTTTGTTTTATTGTTCCCAGTCGCATGTGCCTCAGTGTCTGACAAAGTGAAGCACCTGACAAAGTTAAACCACAAGATTCATCTCAGAAAAAGGGCGGTGTTCCTGAAAAGCCACAGAGATTAATATTTATAAAAAGGTCTCAGCAATAAGTGGCTGGGTGTGTGACAGAAGGACGAACTGGGCGGGTTCCTGGTCAAACAGTGACAGTGTCAGTGAAAAATAAGACCACTCCGACTTGAAAGAGTGAAGGAACAAATCACCACATACCCAGAAATAAGGAGGTTTGTCACACACCTCTTCTGACTGGGACCTTATGAGACAGTTGACCTTGTGGATTGTGACTCACTGACAAGTAATTTTTTTCATGTAATGTACATGGAAGGGCAAGCAGTCTATGATCTACTGTAGAAACCTCTAGTTCTAACCATAATCAGTCTTGTGAGATGCTATCAAATGCCATCTTGTAGTCAACAAAGGCTGCATAAGGTGCCCTGTGTGTCCTTGCAGTATATTTCTACACCAGATGGTGCAAATTCAGGCACTGATCTATAGCAGAGCGGCCACTTCTGAAACCTGCTTATTCCTTGGATAAAATATTCTCCCTACTGAACCAATCACCATGCTGAGCTGACTGATTGGGCAGTGTTTCTCTGTCCTTTTCTGGAGAGAGTGTAGGTTTCCAAAGTCCCTTGTGTATTGAATCACTGTCTAGTATCTTTCTTTGGGGCGGCCATATTTGTGCACTCTAATTGACATCTGGACAAATACAGAGAGAAAAAAGCAAGCCCATTGTGGCAAACCTTCCCTAGGCATTTCTAAGCCATAACAATGTAATAGTGATAAATCTGACTGGGCAATGAAATATTTGAAAATGAAATGAAAGTGCATATGAATCAACCTTCCCTATTTACATTTAATTCTTTTGTAATAGGGGTTCTTTCCAGAATGGAAAAATTTATGGAATTTCTAGAAAGAGAGGGGGGGGATCCTTAACAGAGCTGTAGCTGAAAAGTGGAATGTTTTTGATACTGACATTCTTCTGGCTTTGAGAGACATTGTGCTTCTTTGTAATAGCTTAATTAGTAATGCAGCTGCCTTTGCAAGCTGTACAACAAATAAACACATTGTGAACATTGTACTGTGCAGAGGAACAAAATGAATTCTGAAAATTAGAAATTCTTGATAACGGATGTTTGAGTGGCAGAATATCCATAATGTATGCTGTTCACTTATGCCGATATAGTTTCATCATGTTTTCAGGGTCTTGCAGTACAACCTGCTTGTAAGGAACAATGAGATCACAAAGCTTTCTTGTAAAATCTGATTTAATTTTTGGTATGTCTTTTATGTGAACCAAGAAAAATGTCTGATTATCTTGGTACTCTAGTGGTATTATTTCAGTACAGCATTTTACAAATTAACAATTAATTAACAATGGGAGACAAGGAGAATGAGTCTGTAAGCTGCTTTGTAGGCTATAATATCTAAATAAATAAAACTTTGGGTCAATAATTTCTTGCTGTGGGAATGTTGCTGTTTAAAGTCCTCGCAGCTCCTTAATTGCCAGTCATTCAATGTTTCTAGAAAACACTGCCAATTTACAGTTATTAAAAGGTACATAGTAGATACTATAGCCAATATTGTACGCAACTAGTTTTTTGCATACCTTGGTAAATGTTCAGGTTGCTATCATGCATATCACTTAGTGCCTGAGAAAACAAATCTTGGCGTGGTAACTGATGGTTCTCTGTATAATTTGTTCCTGAGATTAATGACAAATCAGTGATTCATTGACAAATTCTAAAAGAAACACTAAAGAAGTACTATTATGAAAACATCACAAATATTTTCTTTGCATTCTTGTGACCCTTTTGTTTCTGTAGTTTTTTTCATAATAACACAGTCTCTTACTTAATAACATTAATATAGACGCTTTATGGGCTTACTGTAATGATTACTGAAGTAAAGCATGCAAAAAGAGTTAAGTACTTTATAACGTTATTGTTGTTATTATCATTCAGCTTTAGCATTAAATCAGATGGTGCTAAAAAGACCTCATTGCCTGAATTAGAGAAAATCAGCATTCAAAGAAAATGGGAAATGTTCTAATACTGCCAATGAGATGTGACTGATAATGGCTACAATCTGCAAAACAGAAATTATATGGAATTTCTGAAGCTTCTTTGCCTGGCTAAGCACGCCAGACTCAGATACCTCATTGTCCCTTCACTTTCCTTTTTGCTTTTTTCAGCTAAAAACAATTAATCAGTTTACCTGTTATATGAAATATGATGTCAGACCTCTGGATCAGGAGTCTGTATAGTGAGAAATTCAGGCTTGGATCCTGTGGAAAAATTCAGTGTGCACAAGGTGGGCATTTCCCCCCCTGATTTTTCTCTTTCACAGTAGACCTCTAGCTCCTACCTCATGCTGCTCTTGGAGTTCCCTGTCTCCCAGAAACAGCATTGGGGGAAATTTTGTGCTGAAGCATGAGCAGGAGGGGTTGTACTTCTGTGCAGAGAAGTTTTAGATGGGATCCAAGCCTCAGTTTCCACAATCATAGGGCAGTATATCTCTGTACACCATCTGAAGACCATAATTATGGTTTTCCTCCTTTTAGCATGTGATGTTTCTGGATTGCTGCCTGTTGGCTTATTCAAGGGCACAATTGTGTTTCAGCTCTTTTTTATTTTTGTGCTGTCACCTTGAAGAATGAAGATGAGGCAGGTAATTCTTAAGCTCAAATGTTGTGGTCAAAGGAGCCCATCTCTGCTTTGGCCCCCCCCCCCAAGCAACTTACCCTCCCTCTTCTCCTGCCTCCTCCTGGCTGAATGAGGGCTGGAAGCGGGGCGTCCGGAAGCAGGGGGCGGGGCTTCGTCATGTGCCTCGCCCCCCCATACCTCACCTGGGGGAACTGGGATCCCCCGCGATCCCCCCCGAATTGACCTCTGGTTTTCCTCTTTTTAGCTTGTGATGTTTCTGGATTCCTGCCTGTTGGCCTATTCAAGGGCACAATTGTGTGAGTTTCAGCTTTTTTATTTTTGTGCTGTCACCTTGAAGAATGAAGATGAGGCAGGTAATTCTTAAGCTCAAATGTTGTGGTCAAAGGAGCCCATCTCTGCTTTGCCCCCCCCCCAGTCGGAATAAAGAGACAGACACCAATATGGATTTAACAAGGGCCACTTTATTAATTATTTGATAACAACAAATACTAGCGAGGGGTTACCATAAATGTACTGAGGAATATGACAGGTGTCAAACTCCTGACCACCTTCATTTCCTTCTGGGCGATGCACCTGCTCCGATCTCAAGCCACCGAAGGTAGCTTTCGACCAGCGGCGTGGCATGTTCAAGAGAACTCCTGACCCACCATCCCAGAAGCCACAAAGGCCTGCTAAGGTAGGCTGAGCCAGATTGTTCCAAGGAAGATCACCCCTTCCCGGCCTTGAGCCGCACAAGGAACCTCTTTAAATCGATCTTATAAATTAAAAGTGCTTGACCTGTGATGCTAAGAAAATCCTACTTAAGAGAACTTCTATCTCACTAGTTTAATATCAAACGTGTATGCAATGTTTGAAATTGAGATACTTGTTAGTATTTCCTTTACTATTCATTTTTAAGCTACAAAAAGAAAAAAGACAAAAAATTGTATAGCCCTTTCCGTGACTTCAGCGGTTTTCTCAGTAGTCTTTGCAACGGTCCTGTTAAGTGGAACGGATTTATTGTTCCTGTATTACTGATGGGGATAAGGCTGTTAGAAAGTGGTTTACCAAAGGACACCTAGTAAATTTGTGGCTTAGGTCAGATTCAGTGCTCTAGATAAGCGCCTACATTCTTAGTGCTATTATACCTGCTCACTTTTTAGTGGAACTTCCTGGTGAGATAAATAGAGAAGTTATAATCCATTAATTTTTCCTAGAAAGTATAGTGGGACTTCCTGGTGAGATAAATAGGGAAGTTATAATCCATTAATTTTTCCTAGAAAGTAGGAAAGCCAATATGTTTCTATTGATTAAAGATAATTTATGAGCTTCATGCTTGTAGGACAAATGTACCACCTAGGAAAAAAAATGAATTAGTAATAATGCTTCACTACAGTGAAATAATTGACTGGTATGCATAATGCATTTTAAATTAATAGTTTTGTCAAAAGAAATTTGCAAAAGCCC
>NW_015171615.1:0-6661 GCF_001447785.1 Gekko japonicus
TTCTTAAGGCTCATTGCCTCTGCTGATCAGATGCTGGGAATGAACCACAGGGAGTGGCTCTGTCTGTATGCTTCCCTTGACAGTATTTGGGTGGCCTCTTTTGGGAAACCTCTGTGTGTGTATGTGTGTGTGTGCGCGCGCCACAATGTCAGAACAAATAGTTCTTCCACTGGAAAAGCCAAGCACTCGACAAATTTGTTTATTTATTTATTATTTTCGATTTGTATCCCGCCTTGCCGGTGCAGATGTAAAGGGGGAAAAAGGGTCGCTGAGAAACGTGTTTCATTGTGATTCTGCTTCTATCTCCACTTCTCCACAGGGGGCAACGAATGGGTGAAGTATCAGGATGCTGAATACAAGTTCTTCAGCCTCCATTCAACTTGGGTGCAAGCCCAAAGGATCTGCACCTGGTTCCAGGCTGAGTTGGCATCCGTTCACAGCCAAGCTGAGCTGGATTTCCTGGGTCAAAACCTGAAGAAGGTAGGGGGGAGACTCTCAAGCCGATCGAGGTTGTGTCCTGACAATAATGTGTACAGTGGTAAATTGACATTAAAACAGAAACAGCTGAAATTGCCTTCAGTTGTGGGAGAGATTCCAGGGTGCGAGTGGCAGGAATTTGATGGCTGAATGAGGCCAAAAATTTAGGAACACGCATAGTGCACTTTATTCTGCCTCTTTGCTGAAGGCGTGGAGGGGAGGAGAATGCAGGAGATAACTTGTGAATGTATTAATTAGTTCGGTATTATTATACAACCCCAGGAGGTGCCTTTTTCAGCATTCTGTCATCATAAGGCCTGAAAGTTGCATTAGTCATCAAATCAAGGTCGTTTGCCCTTGGAGCTTGAAGGGCAAAGTTGGGGTGGGACCTAATCTGACCCTGGGCTGGGTTGTTTTGAGCTGTGAAGTGTCCCTATTCCCGGTTATCTTTTTTGCCCCCTTAAAATGGATGGGAAACGCCCACTTGTGCTGGGTTTAGATCACATGAAAAATACACTCTGGCCCCGGTCACACGGGAGATTTTGATCATAAGGCCTGAAAGTTGCATTAGTCATAAAATCAAGGCCGTTTGCCCTTGAGCTTGGAGCTCTTTTTGTAGAAAAAGCCCAGCAGGAACTCATTAGCATAATAGGCCACACCCAACAACAGAAACTCATTAGCATATCCAGCCACACCCATGAAAGCATAGCTCATTAGCATATTAGGCCGCACCCCCATGTGACCAGAAGTGTGGTCATCCAGCCACACCCACCTTTTGCTTGTTATTCTGCTGACCTTGTCTGTTGTCAAAACCCAGGGCTTTTTTTGTAGCAGGAACTCCTTTGCATGATAGGCCACACACCCCTAATGTAGCCAATCCTAATGAGTTTCTGCTGTTGGGTGTGGCCTATTATGCTAATGAGTTCCTGCTGGGCGTGGCCAACTTGGGAGCCAGCCGGAACTCCGTTCCTGTGCGTTCCTGCCCAAAAATAGCCCTGGTGGGACCTAATCTGACCCAGTTTCATAAATATCCACTAAGGAAGGGCTGGGCTGGGCTGGGCTGTTTTGAGCTGTGAGGCTTCCCTATTTCCAGTTATCTTTTTTGCCCTCTTAAAATGGATGGAAAGCGCCCACTTGTGCTGGGTTTAGATCACATGAAAAATACACTCTCTTCCCCTCCCTAGTTGGGTGAGAATCCAGCGTTTCCTAAAGTCAGGAGGCTTTGAATGCCCCGTTCTAAATGCAGAGGGAACTAAGTAGTGCTTGTTTGGTCCATCGGGTGGGCGAAGCCTCGTTCTCAAAAGGAGGACGGGCCTCAACGGGCCCCTCGCTGCTGAGGGCGGGAGGCTGAGGGAGAGGGGAGAGAGGGAGGGCTGCTTTTCTGCATGTGCGGGGTGTGTGTGTGTGCCACAGTTGTAGAGGTAGGGGTGTGCGTGGGGTACCTCTGCGTGGAGGTGTGGAAGGGATAGGGAGGTGCAGTCGCTCTTGATGACCTTGGTGCTTGCTGGGGGGGGGGGGGGATGCTGTGCTGTGGCTTTAGATGTAAAATGTGCTGCTGTGTGAGAGAGAATATTGACATGCATCAAGACATCACTGCCTCTGTTCCCTGTCAGGAAAAACATGTACGTGTTTTCTGTAGCCTCCATCTTTTGTCTACTTCAGTCTACAGTTTTGCTTATTCCCCGATGGATCTGCTCAATGTTTTGAGCTCCACCCTCCCTGGCAGTCTTCAAGCAGCGGCTGGACGAACACTTGTCAGGGATGCTCTGGGCTGACCATGCATTGAGCAGGGGGGGGTGGGACTAGATCAGGGGTGTCAAACATAAGGCCCAAGGGCCAGAACCAGCCCGCCCAGGGCTCTTATGTGGCCCGTGAGCAACTGGTGCCAGGGAGGGAACAGGAGGCTGGCTGGCTGGGGTGGGGGGAGTGGGCGGAGCCACTCCGATTATGGCTTCATCACAGCAGAACAACCTCGTCTGCAGTGCTGCACTGCTGGCTCTCCAGTCCGCCCATGTGGGTTTTCCTCTGTACCCCCCTCCTAGCCCACGTAGCCTTGCAGTGAGGATACAGCAACCGGGAGCTTATGAGCTGCTGCCATTTATACAGTTTATATCTCTGGTCCCTGGCATGACAGCCCAGCCCAACAAAGTGACATTTATGCCAGATCCGGCCCTCATAACAAACAAGTTTGACACCTCTGGACTAATTGGCCTGTATGGCCCCTCCCAACTCTGTGAGTCTGTGATCTCTGCCATGTATGTAATTGGCAGTCTGTAGCAACAATGGATTATCGTTAGCAGAGTGGTTTAGCCCCCTTCTGCTTTGTGGCAGTGTAAGAATTACAGCAATGTATGCCTGGTATGATAAGGGCTGCGGTGGCTCAGTGGTTAAGACGCTGAACTGCAGACTGGAAGGTCTGGAAGTTCAGCAATTCGAGACCCGAGTGCCGCATGACGGAGTGAGCGCCCATCTCTGACTCCAGCTCCTGCCAACCGAGCAGTTTGAAAGCAAGAAACTGCAAGTAGATAAATAGGTACTGCTTCGGTGGGAAGGTAACAGTGTTCCATGCCCTTCAGCATCTAGTCATGCCGGCCATATGGCCACGGAAACGTCTTTGGACAGCGCTGGCTGTTCGGCTTGGAAACAGAGATGAGCACCGCCCCCTAGAGTTGGATTCGACTGGCTTTCGAGCAAGGGAAACCTTTACCTTATGCCTGGTATGGCAGAGACCCTAAACTTACTAAAGCTCATGAGTGCCCCCTAGAGGGAACTTGGATTCCTGGAATGTTACATTAGAATGACCCTTCCACTTCCATTCCACACTGGACCATCCTGCCGGAGTTAACCCCTTTCAGACAAAGGACATTCTGGTTTGGGCCAGGCCACCTATTTGTTATGGAAATTCAGAGCCATCCCCAGATGCTTGATGGAGGTGGGACTGGGACTATATTTGTTACCATCAACATTGCAATCGAATATCATCCAAATAATTTACCGGCACAGTTTACAAACAAAGAAAGCCATTTTGTATGGCTCTGATTGTTAATCGTAGCCTCTGACATCAGAGATGGGGATTTGCATGGTCCTTGTCACTCTTAGAAAGGTCCCGTTCCATTTACCGTAAATATGTGGACATTTGGGATTTCCCCTTCTTTTCAGTGGAAACCGAGGCCACAGGAGGTTGAGTGGGGTTAACAACCCCTCCAACTCCTTGTTACTCCTTGTTACTGCAAGGAACTCTGTGCATGCTCTGAGGAACCTGCTACAGCCTAGGTAACACATTTAGCTTAGTTAGTTCAGTTGTATTGCTTTTCATTTGAACACCCCCATGCTGTTGGAGCTGTGTGCCTTTCTTTGTATTTTGTTTTTGCCCTTTTCCCATCACTTTTTGAATCCAGCCACCCTTTTCATTTTTCTTCTGTCTTTTATAATGCACCTTTTAAAAGACTTTTTTTGGCTTCGTAAAATTTATTTCTTTGGGATATTTCTCTCCATCTCTTCCCCATGTGCTAGACTGTAGGGGTGCAACAGAGTTGGTTATAAGGTATTTCCTAGGGTTTCTACTCTGTCACTTCATTATTGTTCTAGTACTGCACTGGAAGACAACCTTCTCAGTGGGTCAGTCTACATGTTCTCTGGAGATCCTGAGTGGTGGCAGCAGGTTACCAATGTGTTTTCCAGGGAACCCTTGGTCTGAGGGCGCTTCCAAGCAAGGAAAGACACCACTTTTTCCTTCCTACCATAATACCTGGGACACTTTCCAAACATATGAAGAATAATTCCTTCAAACATTATTTTTCCCTTGTGGTGGAATGGTAGTAGCAACTGTGGCCCCTGTGCTGTTGTCTTGCATCTACTAGAAGAGATACGTTTATTTAATTTAATTAATTCATTTACACTCCACTTTCACCCCAGGTTGTTCAGCCATAGATTTCGTTACCCTTTTTCCTTGCTGAAAATAATGTATATATTTACTGTTGAATGTGTTTGTTTTTTTAAGTAGCCACTGAGACTAGATCTAGGATGATGAAGGAATAAATAAATAAAATAAAGGAAGGCCCCTGCCACATGGGGGAAAAACTGGCAAAGTGCGGCTTTTTAAAGCCGCACCAAAAAAGACACGCGGCGGCGGGATCACATAGATCCCCTAAGCCGCCGCGCACTTCCTCCCTGGCACGATCAGATGCCGGGGGGGAAGCCACTGAAAGGGGAGCGAGGCAGCCGAACCGCACATGTGTGCACATGCGCAGTTCAGCCGGGAGCCGGGATTGCTCCGGACGAAGCGCGCGGAGGTGATCCTGCTTGATGCGGCACTCCGTGGTTCTTTTTCACTGCGGGTTTTCGTCCGGAAGGGCCGGATCGGGGACGTGTGCGCACCGCTTCCCAGATGTTGCGGTGAGATCGCGCCCGTTTGCTGCGCCCCCAATCCGTCCCTCTCCCGGGCCAAAACCTTCCATGTGACCGGGGCCAAAGTTTGTTAACCCACTATGTACCAGTATTATAAACTACATATTTTAATGACTGTATTGTATTGTTGAAACAGGGTCAGTTGACTGTATAATGAGAATGAATGGAGTTGCAGCACAAAATCCCCCCCCCTACCCACCGGCTGCTCCTGGAGAATAGCCACCCTTGTCACCTCAAATAGATGGCAGGACTGCCCAAAGACCTCTGCTTGAGTGGCTGAAGACTTAATCAGAGCGTGTACTTTCCGGCAACATGTGCCAGGGATCTAGCTGTCCCGTGAGCTCACGCATGTGCACTGCCTGAGGGTGTGTGCCAACCGAGAGAGGATGCAGGCGGAAGCACACATCTTGCAAATTCTACAAAACAAGTGTCGTTCGTTATCTAAGAATCTGAGTTAGTCGTGCCAAAGCGCATGCAAGGTTCAAGCTCTCCGGAATCTCAGTTGTTTCCCGTGTGATTAAGGAATGGTCTCCTTTAGGGTGTCTTTTGATGCTCACTCCGTTTGGCTGAAAAGGCGCAGCGGGGTGGGGTGGAAGAAGACAAGACAGGCGTCCCGGGGAGGCAGTTCTGGGTGTTGGGTGGCAGGGCAATCTCAGGACCAAGCCGGGCTGGTCGTAGGAATGACACACTGTCTTCGTTTTGTTCTATCCTGTTTTGTGCATCTGCTGTGGATACGCCTCTGCTTGGCTAGCTCCCGAGGGGCCAGGATCAGTACTGGTGGATTGGGCTGAACACCTATGAGAACGATGGACGCTTTCGGTGAGTCTCTTTTCCTCTGTGTCTGTGCCCGCCCCCACCCTGCCCCACCCTCATGGATTCATACCCGACTGAGCTTAAAATGTGGACGCCTCCCTACAGGTCACACCTGGGGACACATTTTAGTTGACCTCAAGAAGGGGCATTTCATGGATTTTGTGTTTGTGTTTTGTGTTGAGCTGCGGTGGCTCAAGTGGTTAAGACGCTGAACTGCAGACTGTGGAAGGTCAGTAGTTCAGCAGTTCAAGACCCGGATGCCGCATGATGGAGTGAGCTCCCATCTCTAGTTCCAGCTCTTGCCAACCGAGCAGTTCGAAAGCAAGAGATTGCAAGTAGATAAATAGGTACCACTTCGGTGGGAAGGGAACAGCGTTCCGTGCGCCTTGGTGTTTAGTCATGCCGACCACATGACCACGGAAACGTCTTTGGACAGCGCTGGCTCTTCGGCTTTGAAACGGAGATGAGCACCGCAACCCTAGAGTCGGACTCGACTGGCTTTCAAGCAAGGGAACCTTTACCTTTACCTTTTTTTCCTTCTCCAGGTGGTCTGACCGTTCCCTCCTGAACTTCATCTCATGGGCACCAGGCAAGCCACGGCCGATCAGCAAGGACAGGAAGTGCGTCTACATGACGGCCAACCAAGGTGAGCAAAGGGCAAGCGGAACCCGCCTGCGTTTCCTAGGCAGTGCAGAGCGGAGCAAAGACCGCCTCCTTCCCTTGCGTGTCCCTCTTTTTGTCTCTCCGGTCCACTGAGGCTTCCAGCGTTTCTGGTGAGGGCTCCAGGCGCCCTTCAGCTCCTGAGCATCTTCCAGCTTCTTACCCTTAAAACCTGTAGGCGCCGGAAGTGTAAAGATTATTAGAGCCCCTTTCTGAAGGAGGAAGTTGCTAGTTCTCATAGTGGGGATGATTAGGAATTCCACCCACTACCCTGCCAAGTTCCTACGGCTGGGGATGATTATTT
>NW_015171615.1:6815-7476 GCF_001447785.1 Gekko japonicus
GGAGGGGAACCACCCTCGGGTCTAGATTTTGGCCTCTCACGTGCCAGAATGTTGTGTTTTTTAAATAAAACCGCGCACACTTTATACATGAAGACCCTCCTGTCTTCTCCTCTTTTTCCTGCTTCGCAGAAGACTGGGGCGACCAGAAGTGCCACACGGCCCTGCCTTTCATTTGCAAGCGCGGCAACAGCACTGCTGTGTGGCCCTCCCTCCCCTCCCTCCCCGCCCCGACTCCTGGCGGCTGCGCCCAAGGCTGGAGTACGCACAGAAATAAGGTACTTGGGGGTCCTGTCCCACCTCCCGACGCAGCAGGATTCTTGGTGGGCAGAATTTTCTGGAAGTGCCTGTGCTCAGTTCCCCCTTGAGATTGAGGGGTGAGAGGAAATAAATTCTGCAGGGTGCCCTGGGAGAGTTTTGTGCCAGAGTTGTGCCCCCCCCAACAAGTGATGCAGGGGCTGTGGTCTCTGGGCTTCAGCCCTCTCGGCAGGGATCTGGCACTTGGGGGTGTGATAGAGTACAGAACACCAGAAAACCGCTGGCTGGAATAAAAATATATATATAGAAACTAGGGAGCAAAGCCCATTGTGGATGAAGACAATGGGCCCTAGAAAGGTAGGGTGGGTGGGTGGTAGATAGATAGTTAGATGGATACATAGAGGGG
>NW_015171615.1:7766-71385 GCF_001447785.1 Gekko japonicus
CGGGTGGGGGAGGGAGGGAGGGAAATCGGGCCGTGGCGAGGGGTGCATCGGTGCCGCCGCACCGTTCACACACAGCGTTCGCCTCCCGCCTCCCAGCCAATGGCATGGCAGCAGGCTTGAGCGGCAGCTGGCCAGCCAATGGCTGACGGAGCGCATTTTGTCTCCGCTAAGTCTTACGCTGCGTCTTACTCAATTATATATAAGGGAGAGATAATGATAGTTTTAATACCAAGTTCAATCTCACAGTGACCATATAACTAGATAAAGCCAAGGTATTCTTTCAGGAAACAACAATAGTGCAGAGAAATAAAGTCCCAAAAGTCTCAATATGTCTCACTCCTTTAGTATTGTAATTCCATGGTCCAACTAGACGTACATTCATCATGGAGTGGACTCAGTTAGTTTCTTGCAAATCCATATAATCCTGAAATCCATAAGCCATAGAGACATAGAGTCTGGATGCAAACTGCCGCGTTTCGAATGATTCTTTTTCAAAACCAATAGGACCCAATCTCAGTAGCGACACATACAGAAGCCAGTTTATTCAGTCACAAAGAATTATCATGGTGTTTTGTACTATTCCACGTACGTTGGTTCCCCTTCTTTTTTTGTTTCCTTCTTCACTTGGGGGTGTGGTGGCGGAGACCTACAAGGGGGGAGGGGGAACGTGAGCCTGTGTGAAGAGGAACCGCTTGGAAACCGTGTTGCTCCACACCCCTTTCGGTCTGTTAAAATGATTACTGGCATTCTTCTGTACTAAAGTGTTTCCAGCTTGCCTTGGAAACCACTGTGGATAGAAAGACAAGGTGCAGATCCTCTCAGTAAATAAATAAGGGATTCCAGGGGAATAGCTCCACCCTCAAATTTACTCTGCGTGTAGCAGCTATATCCCAGGTCAGACCGTCTAGCCTGGCGCTGTCTGCTCTAACAGGCACCAGCTCTGCAGGGCCACTGGCATCGGAATCTTTCTCAGCACCTGCTACACAAGGTAGCTGAACCCAAGGTTTGCGCTCCGTGCGCCAAGCTGGTGCTCTGCCTCTGTCAGCTCTCCAGTTAAGACACTCTCCACAACACTTTTGGCTTTATTAGAGACATGCTTACTACAGGAACTGGTTCTTTGTCAGGACGGAAGAAAGCGTGTGAAATTCAGAGGTTTTAGGTAAAACCCAACGCACCCCACACCCCATTCATACATCAGCATTCAGCCACCCCAAAGCTCAACCCCCACCCACCCACCCCCGGCTTCTGAGGGTCATGCTTATGGAAAGTCCGAATCAGGTGGGGAGGCCTTGATGTCAGAGGCCCTAACCCGTTCGTTATGTTCTGGCCTGAAGTCTTTCCACTTAATTAGATAGTACAACTGGCCTCTCTTCAGTTTAGAATCCAGAATAGTTCTCCACCTCCTGGTGGGGTTTACCGTCGACCATAAGAGGGGGAGTCCAAGGCGAGAGTCCAGGGTCCCTCTTCAGTAGGCTGAAGTGGAAAACAGAGCTAGCACCTTCTCGCGAATCCCTGTATTCAGCCCTGCTCTGCGGAATTAGATTAGGACCTCTTCGGGCCAGCTTTGCAGCTTAGCTGCCGTGGCTTTGAACTCATCGGAGTCATCTTGCACCGACCTGGTCCCCTGGTGCAGAATTCGCAGTCGGTTGCGGGCTTTCTTGAGCTTTAAAAGATCCTCGAACTGGGGGTGCAGAGCCTGCATGAAGGTATCAATGTCTCGCAGCTCTGGGGCGGCGACGTTGTAGAGCCCCATGAACCAGTCGCTGCCCTCTCCTGGAGTCGGGACCCCACATAGTCAACTCTCTGCTCATCTGACATGGGGGGAAAAAAGGAGGCCCCATTCCTGGAGCATTTTCCTCACTTGGGTGGCGAAGAATGCCGGCTTCCCCAGGCTGCCATCGAAGGTGGCCTCCAGCGCGTCGCGGGGCCGTTCTCGTTCAGGATCAGGTCTTCGGGGAGCCGGAGGGCGCTCAGGTTCGCCTTCAGCTTTCTCCTCCTCTGACTCTTCTGAGTGCTCTTTCTCCATCAGTTCCTTCATCAGCTTACGTAAATTCTTGACCAGATATTGGAAGCCTTCCTTCGGCTCGGACCAAAGGCTTGCCTGGCCCCACTCAGCGGCCGAGTCCTCCTCCCGCTCTTCTGCCTAGGTCTGGGTCAGCATGGAAGGTGCAACCAGCACCTCTCTTGCTCCATCCTCCCATGGGTTCCACGGAATCCCGGGGTACTCACCAGCCATGGTGGGTCTTCCCAACGATCTGTTTTGGGGTGTTTGAAGAGGACATGCTTCTTTGGCTTGGCGCCCATAGACTTATCCTCTCCCTTCTTGTCGGGGTCGTGCGTGGGGTTCTCAGGCTCAGACCTGGTATTCGCGCTTGCCCCTCCATCATCGTCTCCGTTCCCCATGCCGAGGAGGATTGGGGTTGCGGGTAAAGAGTAATAGAGGAGTGCTGACAATCTGTCACCTCCCCAGTTAAGACACTCTCCACAACACTTTTGGCAGTGATGCTTTATTAGAGATATGCTTACTACAGGAACGGGATCTTTGTCAGGACTGAAGAAAGCGCGCGAAATTCAGAGGTTATAGGTAAAACCCAACGCACCCCACACCCCATTCATACGTCAGCATTCGGCCCCTAGCGTTACTATGACAACCCTGACAGATATAAGAACATAACATAAGAACATAAGAGACGCCAATGTTGGATCAGGCCAAAGGCCCATCTAGTCCAACACTCTGTCACACAGTGGCCGAAACTACCAGGTGCCATCAGGAGGTCCACCAGTGGGGCCAGGACATTAGAAGCCCTCCCACTGTTGACCCCCCCCCCCCCCAGCGCGATGACAGAGCATCACCTGCCCCAGAGCCCCTATCTATCCCTTGTGGCTAAGAGTCACTGATGGACCTCTGCTCCATATGCTTATCTAATTCCCTTTTGAAGCCGTCCATGCTTGTAGCCGCAGCCACTTCCTGTGGCAGTGAATTCCATGTGTTCATCATTCTTTGGGTGGAGAGGGACTTCCTTTTATCCATTCTAACCCGACCGCTCAGCAATTTCATGGAGTGCCCACGAGTTCTCAGGCTCAGACCAGCTTATACGGAGACTCCAAGGCCAAACCTCATGAGAACAGGCCGAGGGGTGCCACTTGTGAAATGGTTAGGGCTACTACAGGCAAGCACTCAACCCACATGCACTCCCCCCCTCAGGAACTCCCTCCCCCCAGTACATGGCAAGGTAAGCCGTGAAGCAGAAGGAAGAGAAGCGAAACCGAAACCTTGACAGCCTCGTTGCCACAGCCTCCCCATCTGGATCTGTGCATTCTGTGCTCTTGGCTACACTGTTGTTATCCCAGGATGATCTTGACTCCTGCTGTTAACTGCCTCCTGAGCCGGCCTTGGCGGGGAGAGTGGGGTAAAAGATCAATCAATCAATCAATCAATTAACCTCTTGATCAGTTTGTTCCAGTCTTTGACCCACATTTTGAACCTCTGAACAAGTCAAAGGCTCAAGTGACTCAGTGGGGCAGTTATTCCAGAACAAGCATCTTGTCTGCCTTCATTCCCCCCCAAGTTCCTTTCATATCACTGCGGGATAGTCGTCACCCGGCTGCCCCTCGCTGCTGTTGCAGGCTGCTGCACAATGGAAGATGTTTGTGGGCACAGTCATCAGGAAGCAGACTGATGCGAAAGGACAGGGATTATCTCTTCCCCAGTCAACCCACAGCAGTGGGGAAGTAATCCCCCCCCCCCGTCTGATCTCTCTGCTGTTCATTTCTCTCTCTCTCCCTCTCACTTTATAGTGCTTTAAGATATACGGGCAAGAGCAGGTGACCTGGCCTGAGGCAAAGCGCACCTGTGAGGTTCAGGGGGGCACGCTGGCCACCATTTCCAATCACATGGAGCAAGGTAAGGCACGGCAAGGGTGCTGTGTTTACATGCCAGTGTGCTTTGTGCCTGGTCTTCTCTTACCTCTGGGAGTTAACACATTTTGGCCCCGGCAGGTGAACATCTAATTCTAATGGGAAAAGTTCCATAAGGGCACAAACAGGGATCCCTGATAGATGATGAAATGGTGAAGGAATGCTGGGGGGGAAATGTCCTTACTGGAATAATACTGGGCAAAACCAAACCTGTTCACATTAGCCAGAGTAATCCACATTAGCCACAGTAATCCACGCAGTGGTCACCTCCAGACTAAACTACTGTAACTCACTCTACACAGGGTTACCCTTCAGGCTGACCCGGAAACTCCGACTGGCCCGGAATGTGGCAGCGTGGGTCCTTATGGGAACCCCGCAAATGGACCATTTTCAACTTGTGCTGCACGAGCCGCACTGGCTCCAGGTGGAGTGCCGGATCAGGTTCAAGGTTCTGGGACCCACGTATCTTTGAGACGGCTTCTCCTGGTACATCCCCAGAAGAGCACTGTGCTCTGTGCTCTGCAGATAAGGACTTACTGGCGATCCCTGGCCTGAGAGACATCCGGCTGTCCTCAACCAGAACCAGGGCGTTTTCGGCCCTGGATCCAGCCTGTTGGAACGCTCTGCCGAACCACATCTGTGCCCAGCAGGACTTTGTGCAGTTCCACAGGGCCTGTAAGGCAGAGATGTTCCGCCGGGCCTTTGGTTGAGGACAGCGACGGCTCCCCACCTGTTCCGGCACTCCTGTTCCTCACCTCCCTCCCCTGCGCAGCAGCGGCACAGTCTGAAGTCGCTTAGCACCATCTAGTTGGGCCAACAGTTGTGTTGTAACCAATGTTCCCTCTAAGCTGTGGAGTCTTGTGAGCAAAAATTCTACTTTGTGAGCTGCTGACATTAAAGTTGTGAGTGAGCGATTTGGCTACTGCCAAATCAGTTAGCTCTGGAACCATCATTCCTGAGTGAAGACAGAAATCTGTGAGCTGGAGGCTAAAAAACTGTGAGCTAGCTCACACTAACTCAGCTTAGAGGGAACACTGGTTGTAACTATTGTTTTAACTGTGCATTTATTATTGTGTTTTTGTTGTTGTACACTGATCTGAGCCCTGATTTATGTGGGAGGGTGCGCTAGAAATTTATTTATTTATTTATTTAATTAATTAATAATGGGTGGGGGGGTTATGCCCGTATCCACCGGCAGGCCTGTCTGTCTCATCCCCAGTACCTGTTCTGACTGCTCCTCTATGGTGATGTGAAGCAGTAATGAGGTGCAGGGTCCCTCTCAGGTTGCAAGGCGGCGTTCCCTTTGCCACGGGGGTAATCAAGGCCCAGGCATCTGATCCTTGAGAGAAAGTGCCAGGATTGAACTCCCACTCCTGGTGACAAAGCATCGTAAGCTGGTGGGGAAATTCAGTGGGACGTTGGGTGGAATTCAACCTCTGGCATCCAGCTTCTCTGTGTACTCCACCGCTTTCTCCCGTCACATGCCAGCTTTACCTGCAGGCTCTTGCCATTCCCTCCTTGTAGCTTTTATCACCACTCTTCTCCCGAATACAACCGTTGACCTGTGGATCGGCCTCCATGATGCCAAGAAGGAATTCCAGTGGGTGGACTCTGAACCGGTCAAGTATATGAACTGGGCCCCTGGTGAGCCATCTGGCTACGGAACCTCACCAGCCAATGAGAAGCCGGTGAGCCAAAGTCCCGCACTTCCCTCTTGGGAATTAACTCTGGAATTCTGCATGTTTCCATCTGGGTGGCTTGTAGATTGCTCTCAGCGCCTGGCAAAAAGCAGCATGTATCGATGAACAAAAGCGAACATCCAACATTGCAGATGTCAGTGTGTTGCTGGTACCAGGACAGTGTGTCTGCACCAAACTGTTGTAGCAACACGTGTAAATCACAGTTTCCCCAAAGGCTAGAAGAAGACCCCCCCACACAGCCAGAGCCTTTGCTCAGCCACTCGCCTGTCTCGCAGCTTTGAATTCTGGCCCGGCCGTGGCCTCTGTAACCCTCTTGCTTCTGTGCCCTGCAGACCAACTGTGCCATCCTTTGGCATAGCTTCCCACCCCCGTTCACCGGTCGCTGGGATGACAGGAACTGCCTGGAGGAGAAACACGCCTTCCTCTGCCAGAAGAGCAAAGGTGAGGGGTTGGGGAAGAGGGAGGAGAAGAGGGAGGAGACGGCTGCGGTGCGGGGGGGATCCGTCTCTGTGTTCCACAGGTGACGCCCATCGCTTCTGTCCCTCTGTTATAACAAGACACCAGTGTGCCCCAGTGTTCCCTCTAAGCTGAGTAGGAGGAGAAACACGCCTTCCTCTGCCAGAAGAGCAAAGGTGAGGGGGTGGGGAAGAGGGAGGAGAAGAGGGAGGAGACGGCTGCGGTGGGGGGGGGGATCGGGCTCTGTGTTCCACAGGCGATGCCCATCGCTTCTGTCCCTCTGTTATAACAAGACACCAGTGTGCCCCAGTGTTCCCTCTAAGCTGAGTCAGTGTGAGCTAGCTCACAGTTTTTAGCCTCCAGCTCACACATTTTTGTCTTAGCTCAGGAAGGAGGGCTCCTGCCCTCTCCTTCCAATCCGACTGGTCACATGGCTAGATTTATCACAGGAAGTGCCTTGGCGGTTCTCCGGAGTGTCGATTATTTCAAACGTCCCTTGCCACAGAAAAGGATGCAGGTTTGTTTATGGCTGAAAGCTTAAGAATAACATTATGCCAGGCTGGTGGCAAAAAATGAAAGAAAACATTAGGAGAAACATTTGAGCTTCAGTGCGCTTTTGATTTGAAATTACACTGCTTGTGGCACTGGAGGAAAGTCCCAAGGGGTAACTACTGCAGCACACAAAAGCTCTGATCCTTGTCTTCCCTCATTCCCCCCCCAGACCCCACTCTTGCCCCTTCTCCAGCAGACGTCCCTCCTGCTGCCAACTCCACCCTCTCGTATCTCAGTGGTGTCTATCGCATCCTGACGAAGCCGCTCACGTGGCAGGAGGCTGTGCTTCTCTGTGAGAGCTTCAACGCAAGCCTAACCCACGTGATGGAACCCTACACACAGGCCTTCCTCACCCAAGCAGTCAACCGCGTGCGTGGCCCACTCTGGATCGGCTTGGCCAACGAGGAGGTAAGGCTCAGAGCACCAGTTCAAAGCCGGGCTTGCAAGTTGAGGAAAACAAGAACACACGTGGTCAGTGTCCCCTCTAAGCTGAGTTAGTGTGAGCTAGCTCACAGTTTTTTAAGCCTCCGGCTCACACATTTTTGTCTCAGCTCAGGAAGGATGTCTCCAGAGCAAACTAATTGATGCAGTAGCCAAATCGCTTGCTCACAACTTTAATGTCAGGAGCTCACAAAGTAGAATTTTTGCTCACAAGACTCCGCAGCTTACAGGGAACATTGGTCCCTTTAAATGTAAGGCAGCTTGACCATGGAATCCAAGCTGATATTGACAGAAAAGTAACAGGAGATCAGAATTAGATAGTGGGGATGTACCTGGAGATCACCTGTTCCAAACCATTTAATTTAATTTAATTCATTTAAAGCCGGTGAGAGTTGGTGGACAGGGAAGTGGGCAGAAGCTGTGTGGGGGGCGGGGGGCGGACAGGTCTCTCTAGTGTAACCAGATCAGATCTCAGAAGCGAAGCAGGGTCGGCCCTGGCTAGTATTGGGATGGGAGACCACCAAGGAATACCAGGGCAGTGACATGGAGGCAGGCCATGGCAAACCACCTCTGAAAACTGTATCGGATCACCACGAGTAGGCTGAGTTCACAGCAAAAACAGAAAGAAAAACCACTGAACCAAAATTTCATACCTAACAAACCATGGGAAAGCACACATAAGCCTTCCCCATCAACAACTGGCCATGGCTGAGTGCCCTTCCAAAAAACGGAGATCCGTATCGGATCACCACAGGTAGGCTGAGACTTCACAGCAAAAACAGAAACAAAAACAACTGAACCAAAATTTCTTACCTAACAAACCGTGGGAAAGCACACATAAGCCTTCCCCATCAACAACTGGCCATGGCGGAGTGCCCTTCAAAAAAACTGAGATCCCACCTCCCCTGTGAATGTGTGCCCACCTTCTTGCTCTCCCAGGGAGAGAACACTAGATTGGCTCCTCCCTCGAGGGGAAGGGGTGCTTCAGTGAGCCATGATGAGGGGAATGCAGTCGTGGACAACACTCCTTGAGCCCCCTCCACAGTGAATCACCACCCTGGCTATGTGATGCTTTGGGAAACTCCAGAGACCTGTGCATGTGCCTGTTGCCTTGGGGCAGGAAGGATTATCTGCTTCATGTGCTGTTTACAAGCAGGGGTCATTTCATAGAAAAAGAGGTGCAGGAGCTCATTAGAATAACTCATTAGCATATGCCACACCCCCTGACATCACCGGAAGTGTGTCAGAAGGCAACACCCACCGCTCACGCTCCACTGGACTCTTTTGGATTGCTAGCTATTGCGGGGGGGGACGTGCAGATCTGCCCTCACAGAGGAGCACCAGGCCCTCCTGTCTTCCGCCGTCCTCTGAAGTTTGCTCAACTTCATGTTTGTCGCATCTATGACACTGTCTAACCATCTCACCCTTTGCCGTCCCCGTCTTCTTTGACCTTCGGTCTTTCCCAGCATCAGGGTTTTCTTCTCCAGGGAGTGCTTTCTTCTCATTGGGTGGCCAAAGTCTTTGAGCTTCAGCTTCATTATCTGGCCTTCCAGGGAACAGTCCGGGATGATTTCTTTTAGGATTGACTGATTTGTTCTTCTTGCAGTCCAAGGGACTCTCAAGAGTCTTCTCCAGCACCATAGAGAGCTTGTACCTGAATAAAAATTGGTCTTAAAGGTGCCACTGGACTGTTTTCGACCAGGGGGCTGGGGGAGGGGGGGCTCTGCAGCTTACCTGGCTGCTTCTTGCTCTGACTGAGGGCTGCTGGGAGCTGGGGGTGGGGCTTGTTGCATGTGCCCACCCCCTGGGCTCTTTACTGCCGGAGCTCCGCTCCCCTGCGCTCCTGCGGGAAATGACCCCTGTTTACAAGGGCCTGTCTGGCTGCTCGTCCGGACCTAGTCCAATGTGGCGGTTGTCCTTTGGTTGTTTTCAGGGACGACGGAGTTATGTGTGGTTCACAGACGAGACTCTTTCCTACACCAACTGGCAGGATGGAGAGCCACAGCAACTCGTGGGATGCGCCTACATGGACGTAGACGGGACCTGGAGGACTGCTGCGTGTGACACCAAGCTGCAGGGGGCCATCTGCAAGAGGAACACAGGTGCTTCTGGGGTCTTCGCAGAGCGGGGAGGGCAAGCCAGGGGTTCTCGAATGTAGGAGCCAGAAATCCCTTCTAACGAAGTGTTCCTTTCCAGGGCTCCCTTCCTCACACAGGTGGAACTATAACGGCAGCTGCCCTCATTCTGTAGAAGATTCCTCTTGGATCCCCTTCCGGAACCACTGCTACGCCTTCCACATGGAGGTCATGGTGGGCCCAAAGGAAGCTGTGAAGAAGTGTCAGAAAGGTAAAAAGTCTTCAGAAAGCTCCACGCGAGCATGAGCCGGGCCGCCGTCTCAGAACGGAGTTTTCAGGAGGGTGGTGTTCTGGTCATGCCACTTCCTAGTGCCACCCGTGCCCCTCGCCCCCCGGCTGTCATTGGTGTACACAAGAGCAAAGGTGGGCAGGGTTGGCCGTGTTCAGAATCCCCAGATCTGGGGGGCCTCATTTTCATATTATGCCGGTTGCTTGCAGTGTTCCCTCTAAGCTGAGTTAATGTGAGCTAGCTCACAGTTTTTTAGCCTCCGGCTCACACACTGTTGTCTCGGCTCAGGAAGGAGGGCTCCAGAGCAAACTGATTTATGCAGAAGCCAAATCGCTGGCTCACAACTTCAGTGCCAGGAGCTCACAAAGTAGAGTTTTTGCTCACAAGACTCCACAGCTTAGAGGGAACGCTGGTTGCTTGCTAATTATCCAAATCAAGGACCAGTAACCATGTTATCTACCTTCCCCTGTTCAGTACCGCAACAGAGTGAGGGAGAGATCATGAATGGCTTTTCTTGACCTGACTGCTCACACCCTCCTCTTGGCTAAGAGCGAAAAGACAGCAGGTTCTCTGACCTCTGGGCACGCCCACACTTTAAACACCAGGGTGTGTAACATGCCATCCATTGCAGTAGTGCCCTCCAGAGGAGGATTTAGATAAAGTGGAAAGGGTCCAGTCCAGGGCGGGTGCCCTTCTCTTTCTGGGGGCAGGTGGTAAACTGAGATCAAGGCCACATTGTGAGGCTTGTCACTGGGAACGAGCTAAAGTTCTGCCACTGTGAGAAGGCCGTCCACGACCTGAACTCAAGTGCCTCCTTCTCAGGAAGAGAGATTTCCATATACATGTAGAGCAGAGAGATTTCTGTAGCATTAGAGAATTCTTTTGCATCATCGATACACATATTTTCAGGGACGTGTTTATTAATTCAATGTGTTTTATTTTGTCTACAGTTAATTTGCTGTAACGCGCATGAAGGGTTCAGGGGTCGGTGTTGACTTGCTAGACTCACTAGGAGTGTTACTGTCCAGGCTACTGTTTACCTCAAGATTTACATTTTCTATTTACACTTCTGATTAGAAATGTTTAATGACAAAGAGTATTATTTTGGAGAGAACACCTCTTTCCCCTCCTTCCTTGAGTTTAATAAACCAGACAATGAACACAACATGCCTGGAGGACTTGAGGTCCTTAAAATTGCGTGTTTGAGGTGCATCTACTTTATGTTAAAGCAGTATGTTTATGTTAGAGCCAGTCTGGTGTAGTGGCTAAGTGTGCGGACTCTAATCTGGGAGAACCGGGTATGATTCCCCCACTTCTCCACTTGCACCTGCTGATGTGACCTTGGGTCAGTTGCAAGCTCTGGCACAGCTTGAAAAAGAGCCGTTTCTGTCAGATTTCTCTCAGCCCCACCGACCTCACAGGGTGTCTGTTGTGGGGAGGGGAAGGGAGAGGACTTTGTAAGCCGCTCTGAGACTCCAAGTGAAGGGCGGGGTATAAATCCAATCTCTTCTTCTTCTAAAATAAATGCAGCTTTAAGGATGTAGGTATTGTGTATGTGTGTGTGTGTATTTCCTATGTCTTAAAAATTTCTGGAAATTTTACATCTCTGTGTTAATTCCGCTGTTTCTCCTCCCCCACAGTTGGCGGTGCCGTGCTGTCTGTACAAGATGAGATGGAAAACGTCTTTGTTTGGGAACACCTGCAAGCCTATGAGATGCCATCCAAGGGGGCTTGGCTGGGTATGGCCTTTAACCCCAAAGGTAAGGCAGGTACTTTCTTTGTCCTTGAGAAGCATGTGGTTAATGGGAGGGAAGGAACTGGATGTGTTTGTGACAGGTGAATGTCTTCATCTCAGCAGTTTAACTCTAACCCAAATATGGTCAGAGACAAATTTCAATGAAATTTTAAATAAAGGCAAATAGTGCGGCTTGTGCTAACAGAAGTTGAGAGATCTTGTCTAGCTTAAGACAGCCAGCAGCACACTAATAGGGCTGTTTCTAGAGAACTTCCATGTTGTTGTTTTTTGGGGGGGTCTCATATAAGCTTAATGAACCTCATCACTGGGTTGGAAGCTGTCATAAGAACATAAGAGAAGCCAATGTTGGATCAGGCCAAAGGACCATCTAGTCCAATACTCTGTCACACAGTGGCCAGAAATACCAGGTGCCATCAGGAGGTCCAGCGGTGGGGCCAGGACACTAGAAGGACACTGTCAATGTGTAGCTGGGGAGAAATTTCCCCCTCCCACAGCAGCACTCCAATCCTCGCCCCTTATGTTGCTCCTGGGGGTTTTCTGGGAACATCTGTGGCTGCTTCAGCAGGGAAGTTGTGCCTCTGGGCGTGGAATTTAGATGGATCCAACCCAGTGTGCCTAACAGAGCCCCCTGTACATCTCTACAGTGGTCCTCTGGATTTCTCCCTGGCAGGCTGCCGGCAGAATCCTCTTGGTGTCTCCCGCCCTTTATGTGTATGTGTGTGTCTGTGTTATTTCTAACATCATAAAATTGTGCCCCCCCCAATAAGGATCAAAACAGACAATGATGTGGATGATCCATGATCTTTTCAAATTTAAGAGCAACTTCTGAGGCTTCCAGATAGAAATAGCAGCACTGTGAGTGGAAGCACTTGTGACCCTTCCCTACCAGATAGTTTCTCCTGGTCTAAACGATGTTCTCCACCACAACAGTGGTTAGTTAGCCCCTTCTCCTTGGGGCAGGAAAGACAGAGATCCGTATCATGTCATGAATCCGGAAGCTGCAGCTAGTGCAGAATGCTGCGGCCAGGCTGTTGATGGGTCTTCCTAGTAGGGACCACATCCAGCCTGTGCTGAAAGCGCTGCACTGGCTGCCAATAGTGTACCAGATTTGCTTCAAAGTGCTGGTTCTTACCTTTAAAGCCCTATATGGTCTGGGTCCAGCTTACCTAAGGGACCGCCTTTCCTCATATGTTCCCCCGTGAGCACTTCGGTCTGGGACTCAACATCTCCTGGCAATCCCAGGTCCCAGAGAGGCCAGGCTGGACACAACCAGGGCCAGGGCTTTTTCAATGGCAGCTCCTACCTGGTGGAACGAGCTCCCGGTGGAGATCCAGGCCCTGCGGGATCTTATGCAGTTCTGCAGGGCTGTAAGACGGAGCTCTTCCACCAGGCGTACGAGTAGGAGCCGCCACTACCACCATCATTTTTGTTCCATCTTGCCTGGCCCTGGAAAAGGGAACATCTGTGTCTCCCTGGAGCAGATGACACTGAGGAACAGAGTACTAGCAATACTAGCAACAGAGCAGTGAAACACGCCATCTGTGAGATAACATCTAGAGCACTTTGTTAATAATTGGTTGTAATGTTTATTTGTATAGTGATGGTTTCTAAATGGTTTTAAATATGTTTTATATTGGCGTATGCCCTTGTAAGCCACCCTGAGCCCGCGTAGCGGGGAGGGCGGGGTATACATTGAATTAAATAAATAAATAAATAAATGTCTGGTTCTCCCACCGCGCAGGGCTAATAGTGCTGTGGGGGCGGGGGATTAATAGGATCCAAGTTGGGGAACCACCTCAGTCTTGAGATCTGGAAGGATCTTTGAGCTCACAAGAGGAAGAAGCTGCAATTTATTTGGGCTCAGATCGGACTGCAGACCCTGCTGCTGCTGCTGCTGCTTTATGAGCTTTACTTACCCGAGCATCCTTCGGTTTTGCGATGCCACTGTTAACCCTTCCTTTGTGCAAGCTTGTGCGCCATAGCCCCTCCCCAAAAGCCCGTGAAGACAGTTAAAATGGCAGGCAGAACTGTCACTGAGGCAGGCCGAGGGCAGGGCCACTCCCCGTGACTTCGCTCCCGAAGCAGGCCTCCCTCCCTCCCGGCGTAGAAGTTCAAGGGTTCTTGTTTCTTTTGGATTGACTCCTCAGGAAAATCTTGGAGCTGTAACAGTTGAGTGAGCCCAAAGAGCCACACCCCAAGTGGGTGCCTTCGGCCGGCGATTGCCTTCATGCACTTAACACTTGGAATTCACTGCCACAGGAGGTGGCGGCGGCTACAAGCATGGACGGCTTCAAAAGGGAATTAGATAAGCATATGGAGCAGAGGTCCATCAGTGGCTATTAGCCACAAGGCAGAGATAGGAACCCTCAGGCTGGGACAAGGGATGCTCTGTCTTCTTGGTGCTGGGGGGGGGCAACAGTGGGAGGGCTTCTAATGTCCTGGCCCCACTGGTGGACCTCCTGATGGGCCCTGGTCTTTCTGGCCACTGTGTGACGGACTGTTGGACTGGATGGGCCTTTGGCCTGATCCAACATTGGCGTCTCTTATGTTCTTATGCTGTTCAGATTCACCACTTGTGCCCAGCCAGGGTCCTTCCAACTTGACTTCTGCTCTGAGGAGGTTCATTTTGGGGGAAAACAGTGGTTGGTTACTTGCTGCTTTCCAGTGGGCAGGCTGTCTGTTCCTGGCATCTCTCTGCCGCTCACCCACAGTGACCAAGTCTGCCTCTCTCCTCTCTGCAGGGGGCACGCTTGTCTGGCACAACCACGTGGCTGTGAACTACTCCAACTGGGGACGGCCAGACGCGGGACCGAACATGCTCAGCCCAAATAGCTGCTACTGGATACAGAGCAGTGACGGGGCCTGGGGCCTGGGCTCCTGCTCCAATGTCACTATGGGGGTCATCTGTAAGGCAGCTCGAGGTAAGCCGGGTGGGTGTTTGGGGGAGAGGCTTCTAAGGAGCGGAGATTCAGACCCAAGGGCAACCCCGAGGAGCCAGTGGTTTACTCGGAGTCCTGTAGTGTAGTGGTGTGTAATCCATGCTGGCGCATGATTTGGCATCTTCAGAAACTCACTTTTAAAAAACCCAATGGCTAGTACTTACGGCCACCCCGAGGAGCCAGTGGTTTACTAGGAGTCCTGTAGGGTAGTGGTGTGTAATCCATGCTGGCGCATAATTTGGCATCTTCAGAAACTCACTCTTAAAAAACCCAATGGCTAGTACTTACGGCTATGCGTGAAAAATTTGGAAATATGAGGGGCGTGCCTGATGAAATCCCAGGAGTTGGTGAGCAGGGCTGGTCTTGGGAACGGGGTCAGACGATGACAGCCCAAATGGGCTTGGGGAGGGTCTAATATAATAAATAAATAAATAGATCTCATTTTAGGGGCTTAGTGGAAATGTGGCCACCAGTGTTCCCTCTAAACTGAGTTAGTGTGAGCCAGCTCACAGCTTTTTAGCCTCCGGCTCACACATTTTTGTCTGAGTTCAGGAAGGAGGGCTCCAGAGCAAACCAATTTCTGTAGGAGCCAAGTGGCTCGCTCACAAATTTAATGTTGGTGGCTCACAAAGTGGAATTTTTGCTCACAAGACTCCGCAGCTTAGAGGGAACATTGGTGGCCACTTTGGCGTGGACGGGTAGATGCCTGGATCAAACAGAGGTGACAGGTGTGAATTATACGATGGTGTTTCTTCTGGTCCCTAGAAAGCAGTCACCATAGAGTAGCCCCAAATGAGCTAGAATGATGAGTTTTACTGGACTAAGTCAGACCAATATAGAAATTTGCAATTCTTTTGGAGTTTGTGGATATCTTCATGATACAAAGACAGATTTCTGGTAACTAGACAGGAAAAGAAGGGAGGGAGAGGAAGAAGGTTGCCTTTTCATTCTGTCTTCCATAAACCCTGAAGGCTCACTCCTTTCTAAATTGGTTCATTAAAAATTATCATTCTAACTTTTGTTAGAATTAAGGGGGGGGGGATCAATTAAAAGTGCAAGAGCATTGATTGTCCTGCTACCTGCAGTTCAGAGAAGCTTGCCTGAGACGGAAAGGGGAATACAGAGTTCAGTTAGAGCACCAATGGCGTGGAAAGACAGGGTGGGAAAATGAGCCGTCGGGTGAATGGCACTGGACACGGGTGAAGGACTGACAGGCTCTTTTTCTCTTTCCCCTGTCCCCAACTTCTTATCCTCTTTCCATGGCAGTGGAAGAAAGCAACTTTCCCAAATCAGGTGAGCATCCCTTGGAAAGCGGGTCTCCTGGTGGCTCATTTCTGACTTCTGGCTCCTTCTCAGGTGGAAACCGCTAACTTGACTATAAACACATGACTTTGCCAGTTCTGTATATCCGCAGTTGCATGTCGTGTTCAGTATTTTGAGCAGCATTCAGCGATTCTAAGAATGTCTGTATATTTTAAAAGGTAATGCCCAAGTTCTTAGATCACATGGCTACAAAATAAGCCTGGGACCATTTCCACAAAATGCCGGTGAAGTTTTGGAAGGTGGGGGTGGGAGTAGGGGAATTACCTGAGCTTCTAATGGTGAATGGATGAGGCTCCCCTCCCCCAACACTAGAATACATTTTGCAAAGAGGAATGATCATATTTGCACAGTCACAGAATATGGCTCTTTGTAGCCCAAACATTAGGAGCTGCGGTGGCTCAAGTGGTTAAGATGCTGAACTGCAGGCTGTGGAAGGTCGGTAGTTCAGCAGTTCGAGACCCGAGTGTGCCACATGACGGAGTGAGCTCCCGTCTCTAGTTCCAGCTCCTGCCAACCTAGCAGTTCGAAAGCAAAGCCCAAACATTAGGAGCTGCGGTGGCTCAAGTGGCTATCTGGCTATCCAAACTAGGCTGGATTTGTCCAGTTTGCGTGCACTGGTTGAATGTTGACCTTTCTCTTTTCCTCCTTCCCTGTCTTCTGCAGCTTTCCTGGAGAACACAAAGGCCATTGTTGTGGTCATCCTTTCCTCTTTAGCTCTGTGCACTTTGGTCGCGATAGCCATCTACCTGTACAAGCGCCAGTGGATCTCAGAGCAGAGGGCTTTTGAGAGCGCCCGCTACAGCCGCACCCACTCCAACCCCAGCGAATCTGCCGAGAAGAACATTCTGGTGTCTGACATGGAGATGAACGAACAGCAAGACTGATGGTGCGATTGATAGGGAGGGGGAGAGCAGGAGGGAAGGAAGGAGAGCGTAACAAACCACTAAGGTGATGTGAAGAAGAAGCACAAAAGATTTTTCCCCCCTTTGGGAACCCCAGTTCTGGCGTGTGTGACACCAAAAGAAAACCCAACCTGGCCCTACCCGGGGACTTCAGAAGGATGGGAAAAGGTAGTTCATCTCTTGGACAAAATCTCCCTTGGCACACTATGGAGACTGGGCATGATCTTCTCCACTTCTCCTTAGAGACTGAAGACACAAGCGTCCCTTCCGCCTGGTCACAATACCAATAGGGAGAAGAGTCTTGTAGGACTTTCAAATTTATCTCTTGGTAAGAATGTGCCTTGCTATATTGTATTACCTCCTGGAGCCATGTACATAATTAAAGAATGAAAGGCCTTGAGTTGGTTAACGATGGTTTGGCGTGCTGTTCCTCCAAAGTTGAGACCCACTTAAAAGTAGTTTCCCTTCCAGCCACTTGGCCACCATGACAGTCATCCTACTTCAAAAGGGCTGTGGCCATAGTTACACCCTCTTTGGGGGACATTTTGTGCCTACATGTAGTAGCCAAAGGCTGTTCGTGTTCTATAATTCTCTTCCCTTCTTGCTTTAATCCTTTAAAGAAGTGCAATAAGACAGTATGTTTTTTCAGCTTCTGGAATCATATGCCGTTCCGCTGGGGTAATCCAGGTGTGGACACTAGATAACCAGGAGCTGGGGAGAGGCCACCCACCCCGGGGTGATGGTGTCTGATGAAGTGTGGAGCAAAGAGACTTCCACGGGAAATGTGGACCCTGCAAGCGGAATTCCTCTTTGTCCTCGGGACCCAGTCCGTGGGATGGCTGTGCGAAGGACAACGGGAGGCATAGATTTATTTTACTTTTTTTCCCCTACTCAGATAATTATGGAGGTTATTGTACAAATATATAAGAAGAAATTGGTGAGTTTCACTTAAGCTGGATATTAAGTGTTCACAAAAATACTTATCTTTTGCATTTTAATCCTGGCATCTGAAAACTGCCGTAACATTCCATTTCATAGGGAGTTTAGGAAACAATCTCCGCTCTCCCTGAATGCCTTCTGCTTATTTCTGGAGTATTGTTTTGGTTTGGAGAAAGATGTTCATACCTATTGATTCGTCATTTGTTTGTTCAGCACCTTCTTTTTGCCCAAGAGACTGTTTCTGAGGCTGACCCTTCCCCGCCAGGGGCTCTGCTGTGAAATAGGCAAAGCAAGATGCTTCTGAGTATGTTGTACATTGTGATTTTGCCTCATTGGTAAGTAGCCACGGACAGCTTTTCGATTAGACCATAAGCAGAAGCTGAGACGTGAAGGCCCTAAGCCTGTGAACCTTGCGTTTTGCACGCCAGTGAAGTGATGCCAAAGAGGATTGCATCTGAAAACTGCCGTTAACATTCCATTTCATGGGGAGCTCAGGACACAATCTCCGCTCTCCCTGAACGCCTTCCGCTTATTTCTGGAGTATTGTTTTGGTTTGGAGAAAGATGTTCATACCTATTGATTCGTCATTTGTTTGTTCAGCACCTTCTTTTTGCCCAAGAGACTGTTTCTGAGGCTGACCCTTCCCCGCCAGGGGCTCTGCTGTGAAATAGGCAAAGCAAGATGCTTCTGAGTATGTTGTACATTGTGATTTTGCCTCATTGGTAAGTAGCCACGGACAGCTTTTCGATTAGACCATAAGCAGAAGCTGAGACGTGAAGGCCCTAAGCCTGTGAACCTTGCGTTTTGCACGCCAGTGAAGTGATGCCAAAGAGGATTCTCACGCAAGCATACTGTGGAAATGGCGCAGGCATGTAAATCATGCTTCCGGAGAGGATCTCCTCTGAAATGGGCTACAGCGTCCCTAGAACCTTGGGGCACACCACTTGGGGCCTTTTTGGAGCGGAGGGGAATTGTCACAGAAACACCTCTGGACTGAAGGGAAGGAGAGAAGGCCGGCGGGGGCGTTTGTGAGGACCGGGCACAATTGCAGAGCTGAGCGGAAGGGCAGCCTCAGTACCTTCACCCTCCCAGCCCTGCAGCCCTTGCTGCTCCCTCCACTCCTCCCTCAACAATGATGGTCCCTGGAGTTGCCCTGTAACAAGGATTTGGGCTTTATTTTCTTCTTCGGCATTTCTTGTGCTTTCAAGAAAGAATCAAAGAGAACTGGACATCTGACAACAAACTCTCAGTATCGAGGGGAGAAACAGCCATGGAATAGTTTTGAATGACTGGAAAGAAAAGTCTAGATAAGTGCTATTTTATATCAAAATTTTGAATAATGTGAAAAAGTCCTATAAAGGTCGCTGGTAACTTTTATAATAGATCACCTTTTTTGTAAACATTCTAGAAGTCTGAATAAAATTTCATTCTTTCCTTTCTCCCACTGTTTTCAGTGGTTATAGGAAGCCAAAATACTGACTGTTCCCTTCTTGTGTTCTTCAAGTTTACCATCATGGTGCAAGGATGTGTTTTAATCGGTGCTGGGAAGACGGTTTGGGTGGCCCAGGTACAGAGCGTGAGAAGCAATTCCTTTGTGCTGGCTATGGATGGACTTCAGAAAGTTATCAGAAACCTCATGATTAGAGCTTCTTCAGTTGGAGGAAGAAGACGGGTGTGAAAAAGTCAGGCTGTTTTGCCGAGCCACTTTTCTTCCCTGCTCAGGTCATCTACAAGAGTCGGTGTGCAGGTGGGATCTGGGGCCCATTTGTGCTTGCCTGCAAGTCTGGGCTATAGGGTGTGCTTGGCAAACTGCTCTGCTTTTGGAGAGTGAGCACTGGCTGGCTGACTCAGGAGGGCCCATTCCCTTTGAATGCCCTTTGCGAGCCACACCGCGCAAGTGAACTCCCAAGCAGCGAGTTCACCTGGAAGGTGCTTAAACACCCCCAAGTGCTGAGTTCCTGAAAAATTTCGGGAACCCCGAATATTTCCAAAATCCCAATACCATACCGGTCCTGGGACTTGGGGATATCAGGAAATGCCAGTATTGTTGGGGTTCAATATACCATAGCCTGATGTTTTTTGCACATCCCTAGCTGGAACTACTTCTGAAGGACCTTTCTCCATCTCTTCATACAAGGTGTCTCTAGCCTTTTCACATTTGACACCAACAACTCCAGCAGAAGAATAAACTAAACACATTCTCCAAATTTAGCCTGTTACGATAATGAAAATGGCATGCAAATTTTGTGGTCTTTTTCCAGTGAGCATCCTCAGAATAACGCTTAACAATCTGTCATGGTCTGGAGCCAATGTTCCCTCTAAGCTGTGGAGTCCAGTGAGCAAAAATGCTACTTTGTGAGCTGCTGGCATTAAAGTTGTGAGAAAGCGATTTGGCTACTGCATAAATTAGCTTGCTCTGGAGCCATCCTCCCTGAGCTAAGACAAAAATCTGTGAGCTGGAGGCTAAAATTCTGTGAGCTAGCTCACACTAACTCAGCTTAGAGGGAACACTGGACTCTGGACTGCTATTACTGCGACAGATTTAACATTAATTCAACAGTATGCTGAGTGCTGTAATTCAAGGTATTAGCACAGGAATGACACAGTCCTTACCTAGAGAAACACAAGACAAGAAAGATGGTGGTACACTTAATTCCTATAACATTTTCCTGGGAGTAAGCCCCATTAAATATACTTGAGTAGGATTCTGAGTAGACCTTCTAAGGATTGCTCTCTCAGCTTTAAATGAGCTGAAAAGTGCTTATACCAAGGGGTCTAGCATAAATGGAGTGCCTTGTTATTTGATCTACGTGTTTATTATGCGCCCCAAAAGTAACCACCTCTTCTAGCGTATCCCTCTTTCTTCTTTAAAAAGAAGGGTGTTTGATGAGCAAATAAAATATTTCTGTTGGTGTCTTGCGCCATTCAAAGGGAAGATTAGCTTATCAAGTGGATTGTGCTACAGGGCTTCAAATACATTTTCTCAAGTATGCACTGAAATGTCTTGTGACAAGACTTGGTGTACTCTTGAGCTCCAAAGCAAAGTTTGAGTCCGGTCAGGCACCTTTAAAACCAACAAAGTTTTATTCAAGGTATTAGCTTTTGTTTGCACATGCATGTGTGCACACAAAAGCTTATACCTTGAATAAAACTTTGTTGGCCTTAAAGGTGCCTGAACGGACTCAAACTTTGCTCTGCTGCTTCAAACCGACATGGCCACCCACCTGGATCTATTGCAACAGAACAAAGTTTGAGTCCAGTGGCACCTTAAGACCGACAAAGTTTAATTTTGGGTATAAGCTTCTGTGTGCATGCACATGTGTGCAGACAAAAGCTTGGACCCAGAATAAAACTTTTGTCGGTCTTGAAGGTGCTGCTGGGCTCAAATTTTGTCCTGCTGCTTCAGGCCAACACGGTGACCCTCCTGAATCTATCTTGGTCTCTGAGAATGCTCCGTAAAATGATGAAGCCTGGATCTCAGAGCAGCTGTTTGCCATTGCAAAGAGTTGCCCAAAACTAGCTGAAACCATAAAACCCCCACTGGTCGTCACTGCTTCAGTTGTGAGTGAGCTGGGAAGCAGGATACGTGAAAAAAGTTTACACTCTGCAAACTGCTATTAATAACCCATGTTGTTCCATATTGCAACTTAAAAAAAAAGAACCAAACCAGAGAAACAGCCAGAGCAGCCCCAGACCCTTAGAAGCGTTTGGCATGAACGGGAGACATTGAACAGGATGTTAAGCCAGGCAGGGGTCAACGTGAAGGCCCCCTTGAGCGTTTCCTTAGCCAGTGTTCCCAGAATTGGCTGGACCTGCAAAAGAAGAGAAAATAAATCTCTGCTTAGAACACTTTTCTGTGTAAAATGACAACAGCCCCAAGGATATTCAAATAATTGTTATTCAGAATTACAGTGAAAGCCCAAATGGCCACCATAAATACGACCAAATGGTCCTAATATAACTGGCTGGTCCTGAGACATATAAACCAGGACATTTTTTGGTAACTGTTATTTTTGGACAGAAATTGTGAGGACAGGACTTAAGGCAGTTAAATCTGTTCCATCTGCAGAAGAGGAGGGACATCCAGTCACAGATTACCTTAAGGAGCTGGGGATAGCTGCTGTACGACTGAGGCACAACGCAGATGTGATGGGATATCTGTGACCGGATCGCTTGATCTTATTTCCTTAAAAGCAGCCTCTGCGGCTTGCTAATTTGACTGGCCATGGCAAATGGGGAGGGAGGACAAGTATTTCCTTCCCATGTTGTTTCCCCAATCTAAATCTCTCTCTCACACACACACACTGAGGGAAAGAATACAGGCCGTGTGGGGGACGTAGATTCTGGGAGTGGACTTTGCATGTGCGTGGGAGGGGAAGGTTTAGTACCTCCCCCCCCCCTCGATTGCTTCCCTATTAAATGGGCAGCATTAAAGTGAAAAGTGTTTGGGGTGGATCTCTCAAACCACATCTCTTTTGTCCCTCAAAGTGCAGCTCCAGAAAGTTCTAGGCCAGGCGTCAGGAGACCTTTCGAACCATGAGGAAGGTAATGAGTAGGGTTGCCAATCTCCAGGTGGCACCTGGAGACATCCCTGTATTACAACCAATCTCCAGCTGCATAAGCTCAGTTCCCCTGGAGAAAATGGCTACTTTGGAGGTGGACTTTATAACACAGTACCCGGCTGAGGCCCCTCCCTTCCCCAAACCCCATCCTCCTAGGGCTGCCAAGTCCCCCCGGGCTACAGCTGGGAACCCCACCCCAGCATGCGCGTCACCAGAAAGTGAAGTCATGACGCCGGGCACACTGGGGGCAGGGCCACGACCATCCAAGGGGGAAACTTTATGTTTCCCCCTTGGATGGTCGTGGCCCCACCCCCAGCGTGCCCGGCATTATAACGTCACTTCCTGGTGATGTGCGTGCAGTGCGCGCACGCTTTGTGCGTGCATATGACGCCGGACAGGAGTCCCCCGCTCCCGACGATTTTCAACTTGGCAACCCTACACCCTCCCCAGGCTCCACCCCTTAAATCTCCAGGTATTTTCCAGTCCAGAGCTGGCAAACCCTAGTAATGAGGCACTGTGAGCACGCATGGTGGGAGTGCTTAAGCAGAGGTTAAAAGAAATTTTGCTTAGGGTGGTTAGATTGACTCAGTCTGAGCCTCAGGAGGAGGGCCGATAGCCAGTGGTACCCCGGAGAATGAAAGTGAAACTCAGGGACAGCTTGTTCCTGAAGGGTGGTGTTCGTAGGAGAACTTATGCATTGAAGGTTAACGTTAGAGCTCCTTCATCTGTGCACTTGCAAGCTGCAAGCCGTGAATCATAGAATCATAGAACTGGGCAGAGGTCATTTCGGGGGGGAACGCGGGGGAACGCAGTTCCCCCGGGTTGAGGTACGGGGGCGGGGCACATGACAAAGCCCTGCCCCCTGCTTCCGGCTGCCCCGCTTCCGGCCCTCATTCAGCCAGGAGGAGGCAGAAGAAGAGGGTGGGTAAGTTGCTTCCTCCCTGCCTCTCCCCACCCCTGCCTGCCTGGGGCCAGGGAGGGCCTTCGCGGGGCTTCCTTGCACTCCTGCCGGGCCGGGACCGTTGGGGGCGGGGTGTGTGGCCTTATGACACACGTCCGGTGATGTCAGGGTGTGTGGCCTTATGACACACTTCCGGTGATGTCAGGGGGTGTGGCATATGCTAATTAGTTATCCTAATGAGTTCCCCTAGCTCTTTTTCTACGAAATGACCCCTGGAACTGGGGAACTGCCCACAGCCAGAACTGGAAATCTTTGCAGGTATTTGCATTCCTCTGCCTGTCAATCAAGTGGAAGGCACAGCCCTTCAGGATCTCTTCCACTCCACCAATGAAAAAAAAACCCTCACAGAAAGGCCAGCTTTTCATTCTATGCATATCCAGAACCATGCTGTCACTGTAAGTTTCGGGGCTGGATTCCTGCCCCGGAACAAGATTCTGGGTTTGTGCCCATGGATTGGTACAAAGAGAATCCTGCCAGTTTTGTCCCATTGATCTAACTGGTGTCCCACCCAGGGCACCTGGAAACCATGACTTGGGATGGGCCCAGTGGCCCTTCCTGTGACATAACTGACCCAACACTACTAGTCACTTCTTTGTATCTTAAACATCACTCTACCAGGGGACGGGATCCTTAGACATAAGTCTAGCTTCAAGTGATACTTAAAGGTAAGTTTAGCTTTCGGTCAGGAATCCCCAAAAGCACTTCTTGGCTTTGCTTGCTGTGTGGAGTCTGTCGCTAGGAAAGTTGAAGCAAAGATTTCTATAGTTGGTAGATATGTTTGACATCGTAACAAGCACCAGGGTGTTTTGCACAAAGGAATATATTTGTAAAAATCAAAAGGGTCAGCTTTGTTCTCTGTGTACATTTTTGTTTAAAAAATTGTATGTGAGCAAACAGCAGTTCCCACCGTCAGGGCATCTTCAGTGCTGTAAAGGCGCCTGCTGACTTATATGACTAAACTATGATCTATCAATATATCTAATTCTCAGTGTGTCTCCAACTGAAGATACCTAAAGCCAGAGACTGGATCCCCGAAAAGACAAATCTTTCTACAAACCTGAGAAAAGCCTCAGGTTTGCAGCACAAAAAACCCTGAAATCTAAACAAATTGGAAGTTAGAAAACCCCAATAATAGAAGCAGCATCTGTACCTTTAAGAAACACGTCCCCTGTGCAGTTGCCATTGTGGGGGTCACTAGGCAACCACAACCATATGGCCAGCCTCCAGCCTTGGTCCATGTCAGTAAAAAGTGAGGGGGGGGGAGGGGGCCTGCTTTGGCCTTGGAGGGAAGGACTCAGGCCAGGACTGGCAGGTCCACCGGGCTTGCTGCCCCTCTGCCCCCCCTCTGCACAATACCTGCTTCTCAAAAGCCTGCCTATGCCCACCAAAGCCACAGTGAAAGGGCCTGTAGAGCTGCTTTCCCCCACTTAATTCATTCTCGGGAGCAGCACAGAGAGCCGCTCTCTCCCCAGCTTAAACGGGCTTCCTGGTGAGGAGAGATTCCATGTCATGCCACGGTGGCCTCTCGCCCAGCAACAAGCAGTTTGAGCTCTCTTCTTTATATGAATGACTGAGCAATAGTTCGGGAATGCTCCTGTTCACAGGGCCGGCTCACTCACTAGGCGAACTAGGCGATCGCCTAGAGCAGGACAGCCCTTAGGGGCACCAAACTGCACCCGGCCCTGTACTCTAGGAGTTTCTTGATTATTTGTGTTTTTTATTCTTCCTAAAATGCATTTATTTTAACAATTGGTGGGTGCACGGGGCCCCAGAAGGGATCCTCGCCTAGGGGGCAAAATAAGCGGGAGCCGGCCCTGCCTGTTCATCAAAAAGACTACGGATTTCAAAAGGCTCATGGAACAGACCTAACTTTTACACGTTCTTCCAGACGGCTGCAGTAGAACCTTAAAGACTAACAACATTTGTGGCAGGGGAGGAGTTTTTGTAAGAGACTTCCTTCATTCCAGAATGTGTTCAGATGACTTCATCTGAGGGATCAGGAATGTAGCTTTGCAGAGTTCTTCAGCTCACGATTCCGCCCCGGTATATGGTGACGCCATCTCCCCATTTAGCGCCTCAGTGCCTTTTAGCAATTTGTTCCAAACACAGAATAAGGCCCTCCCTCTCCCTCTGTGTGTGGGGGGCGGGGGCAGGGGGGCACATATCCTTAATTCAAGATCTTTGGTAAGGAAAGTTGAGATTCTTGAGGAGGGCAGCATGGTCTGCCAGCCCCCTCACTCCCTCGGGCAAAATGAATGTGGCTTCCCCATCCTCTGAGCGGGTCTCAAGGACAAACACAGCAATGAAAGAACCACAAAGCCTTGAACTTGGGGCTTTTTGGTTTCTGCTTTGCAGTTTTCATGCTTAACAATGGATCCTGAATCCTAGCTTTTAAATAAAATAAGGAAGGAAGGAAGGAAGGAAGGAAAGAGAGAAAGAAAGAAAGAAAGAAAGAAAGAAAGAAAGAAAGAAAGAAAGAACGAACAGCTGTGTTTGGATTACAAAGGACATGTTCCTTCATCCAGGCTAACGGCTGGATCTGTGCACACATAAAACAATATTTTCATTTCATTTTTTTTTTAAACTTGTCTACTGGCTTACAGTTTCTCCTTCAGGGGTGTTAAGAAAAGCAAGGTACTAAAACTGGCCTGCAGGAAGGGTTCTTTTGGCTACCGGATGGCAGTAACTGAAGTCTCAAAAGCGCTTTACTTTCAAAAGATGAAGCTTCAGTGCTTGCATCGATGTTTTATACATTATCAAAGTGTACTTGGTGGGAACACGGTGCGGTCAGAGGTTGGAAGGCCCTCCGTCTAAACTATGTCAAAGTACAGATGAACAAAGTCTGAGTCCAGTCAGGCACCTTTAAGCCCAACAAAGTTTAATTTGGGTATTATACCCAGATACGTGAAAGCTGATACCCAGAATTGAACTTTGTTGGTCTTCAAGGTGCCTGCCTGGACTCAAACTTTGCTCTTAGCACAAGATTATATAACTCCACCAGCATAGTTCAACCCCAGAATCTATTACTGAAATACAAAGTCTCCATGAATGAAACAGTTTTGGTCTGTATAATCTGCTGTGTGCATATGTATGGAGATGAAGTAAAAGAACGACTGGGCCGAGGCTGTTCCATCGCCAGCAGAGGACGGGTTGGTGGCACAGCTGCATTGGGTGAAAGTCCTCACTACTTTTTTCTGTTGACCATTACATGTCATTGCAGGAGGTCTAAGGACTCCGAGGGGAATGTTTAAGATTAAGGTTCAACTCAAAAGCATCCATAATATCTAGTGACATGAGAGAGGCACGGTGGGGTCTAATCCCCACATGCCTATTATATTTGTATTTTTTAAAATGTGGCAAAGCTGGGGAAATAACCTTTCTGGTCCAAGAAACCCAGTTGCTCACCTGTAACTGCTGCTCTTCAAGTGGTCATCTCTGCATTTACACTGGAATGGTTTTAACAGAGCTATGATTCAAAGTTTCTAGAGCTAGCTTTCAGATGTAAAACTTTCCTCCCTCCTGCACAGTTCCCTCCCAACATAAGAGATTGCGGCAGCAAGTGAAAGAACCTGTTACAGGAAAGAGGAACAGACCATCCGTGAATGCACAGGTGATCGCTTGAAGGGCAAGTTACGGGACAGCGATCTGTTTGTACTTCTTCATGGTGTGATGGGTACAGACTGGCAAGCTGATGTACCTGGAGGTATGAGGACCGTCTTGCTCGTTCTAGCCTTGATGCTGAAGAGGCGCTGCAACCACGGCCACGCACTTGGTGGCAACCAATGTTCCCTCTAAGCTGAGTTAGTGTGAGCTAGCTCACAGTGTTTTAGCCTCCGGCTCACCCATTTTTGTCCTCACTCAGGAAGGAGGGCTCCAGAGCAGACTAATTTATGCAGTAGCCAAATCACCTGCTCACCACTTTAATGCCAGTAGCTCGCCAAGTAGAAATTTTGCTCACAGGACTCCACAGCTTAGAGGGAACATTGGTGGCAACTTGGTGGAGAGGCTGAAATGCACGTTTTATAGTAGGCTGTTGTTATCACCCACAGTGAACTGGAGAAAATGATATTGTGGCCAGAGTTAGGGAAGTAGTTTCTCTGAGGCTGGTAGAAATGAACAAAGCTCCTGATGTGAGAAGGGGCAGAATGGATGCTAGGATCACCTTCCGGAACACGTCTAGGTTCGATGCTCCTGAAACTGAAGATGGGGCATAGACTGCTATCCTTCTTTCAGACAGTGAAGTGCCTGCAGAAGAACCCTAGGCCCTTTGGAAGGGAGGCACAGTTGCTCTCACTGTCTTCTGAAAGGCAGAATCCATCTCCTGGAGCAGGGTGAGGGTGGGGGACGTGATGAAAACTGTATGGCATAGCCCAGCCTGAACGTGGTCTGATGTTGTAACCTTCCAGGCGGGCAGGTATTGTTGGAGATGAGACAGATAATGAAAAGAAATGGCTAAAAGACCGTGCTTGTGACCATCTAAGAAGGGGATTTTTAACATGATGGGCTGTGCTGTACGTGGCAGGTGCCCAGGGCCGGCCCCAGCTTATTGTGCACCCTAAGCAAAGATCCCTTCTGGCGCCCCCCCCGTGCCCCCCTGTGCACCCACCTGGTCAGAGCCAGCGGGGGGGGGCTTTTGGCAGTGGGGCGGGTGCAGTTTGGCACCCCTCGTCAGGGCACCCGGAGAAGAGGCTGACCGGTGGGGCGCTCACAAGCCGCCGCTCCCCCAGCCCTGCTGCTGCTGCTCCTGCTGCAGCTGCCAGTCCCCGGCTGCAAGGAGGAGGAGAAGCGCTCCGCTGGGAAGCCGAGGGGGCAGGCAGGGAGAAGTTAGCCGGCCAAAGAGGCGGCGGGCAGCGGCGGTGGCGGGGGTCACCCAGCCATGGAAATGCAGGGCTTTAGGTGGGGAGGGGGCTTTTGGTGGGAGGGCGGGTGCAGTTTGGCGCCCCTAAGGGCTCTAGGCGAACGCCTAGTTCGCCTAGTGAGTGAGCCGGCCCTGCAGGTGCCCACAGGAACAAGTAAAGACCTATTTATAGGTTTGAACTAAGTATATGGAGTTATTCAGAGAGAATGGGAGGATACCGAAGACTACAGAGAGAGGTGGGAAAAGCTCCTGAGGGAGAAATGCTCAAAGAAGTCCTTAGATGCCGCTGAGGTGTACAAAACTAGCTGAGTGGGAAAGGTGTGACTCCTGTCCTGGCATCTCCAAGGGAAGGAGATTTTTCAGACCTAAGAGCTCCAGGCAGGCGCAAAGCCCATCAGTGTGATGCACAAAGATTATGATGGAGTCACTTTTATTTAACTGCTGGGTGTGCTCACATAGAACACTCTGCCAAGTGCCCCCCCTGCCAAGAACTTCCTTATTACGAAATCAGTGCCAAGAGTTCCTTCCAGGAGGGGGAGCCAGCTCAGGCCGTCTGCTCACCCAGAAAGGCACACTGCCTCAGGCAGCGACCAGATCTGACCTGAGGATAACCACTCGGTGGCCTTCCTTCAGGTCTCCCCTTCCAATGAGGACCAGCATCAGCCATTCTCCACCTCAGTGCCAGTTTCAAGCGGAAGGGGCAAACTGTGATATATGAGGGTCAAGAGAACAAAATAAATTGTTATAAAAATACAAATATTTGTTATGGTGTACACAATAGTAAAAGATTAAAAGAAATGATCCAAATATCAGACTCTAAACTTTTTACATAAAGAGCTGTTAGTTTTACATATACAATTGATGAGTGTATCTTATGACTAGTAGACCATATGCGTTTCGGCCCCCTAGGGCCTTTCTCAGTGGTCAATATTACTATTGTAAAACAACACACATCCAGAAATAAACATATGAAAAAAGCTTTTCTTTAGAGCCAGGGGTTGCTTTCTGAAATTGTCAAAAGGGAAAGAAAAAAAAGCCAAATTATTACATATCAAATGCACATAATAAATGCACTTAACTATACATTTAAAAATAGCAAAAAAATTTCTGTTGTTACCTCATGTGACATGCAGTTGCTAAACGTTTACACAGTAGGCCATGGATAATCTCTCATGGTAACTGCACACGCTCTCCAAATTGTTCTACACCAAAATGGAAATTACATAATTGTTAGAATTTATAAATAGTATAATTATACAAATAATTCTTAGCTATAGTGTAGCTAACCAACCTGGTAACAAATATCCAATGTGTCTGGATGTGTATCCGCCCTGAGCCCGTTCGCGGGGAGGGCGGGGTATAAATACAATAAAATAAATAAATAAATATCTCTTCCATCAAAGGTAGTAATCAAGTTGCATACTGCCAACGTTACATCAATATGGAGTAGGACCCAGGGATGATGCAATCACCTACATGCATTGCATAATACTGTTGTCAGGGGAGGGAATTTTTTATTGGGAGGGGGTGAAGAGGAGAGAGAGAGCAAAAATAATGGGGGGGGAATCACAAGGTCAGCTCTACCAAATACAGAATGACGGGTACACATTTCCTTAAAAACAGCAGTTCCAGAGTCAATTTCTTTATTCAGTCCTTGAGGAGCTGATGTCTGTAGATGATGTATCCAAAATATCTCTTTTTTGAAGAAGTTTGAGCATGTTTAAAGTTGTAGTTTAAATAGTTTCTGTAATCCAGAATTTCCGCTGTTAGCCGTATGCAACTTGATTACTACCTTTGCTGGAAGAGATTCGCATCCAGACACATTGGATATTTGTCACCACTTTGGTTGGCTACTCTATGGCTAAGAATTATTTGTATAATTATACTATTTATAAATTCTAACAATTATGTAATTTCCATTTTGGTGTAGAACAATTTGGAGAGTGTGTGCAGTTACCATGAGAGATTATCCACGGCCCTACTGTGTAAACGTTTAGCAACTGCACGTCACATGAGGTAACAACAGCAACTTTTTTTGCTATTTTTAAATTTATTGTTATGTGCATTTATTATGTACATTTGATATGTAATAATTCGGCTTTTTCTCGCTCCCTTTTGACAATTCCAGAAGCTTTTCTCATATGTTTATTTCTCAGTGTGCTGGTTTACAATAGTAATACTGACCACTGAGGCCGAAACGAGTATGGTCTACTGGTCATACAGCTCTGTATGTAAGAAGTTTTAAGAGTCTGATATTTGGATAATTTCTTTTAACCTATTTTATCTTTTACTAATGTGTACACCATAATAAATATTTGTATTTTTATCATAACATTTTGTTAGCTTGACCCTCATATATCACAGTCAGTCATATCTTGGGTTGAGTTCCCCCGCCCCTTTTTCTCGGTTTTTGGAAGGGAAAAACTGACAGATACCTGACCGGCCCATCTACATGTTTCCTAAAGCTTCAGGTGGGGTAGCCGTGTCGGTCTGAAGCAATAGAACAAAGACTGAGTCCATTCAGGCACCTTTATGACTAACAAAGTTGGGGACTTCTGGTTTAAGCATTTCGCCGCTCGGATGCATTTCGTCTCGCTCGGATGGAGACACGCCGAGACCCGGTTGACGGGAGGGGTTCGAGTTCGTCCTGGACCCCCCCCTGGGGTCTCTGTAGGAGACCCCCAGCCTGGGGAGCTGAGGAGAGCCTCTTCCAAGGGGACGCCCGAGGAATTGAGGCTCATCTTCTTCCCCAATAGGTACCGTCGCCACGGAGCCAGTATGGCGCCTAGAGACGACTGCCGGAGCAAGCGATCACGACCAAACTCGTAAAAAAGACTTCCAAAACATCTCCAAGGCTACAAACTGTGAGTTAAGCAACGCTCAGGGGAAAAATAAGCGAATGGAGCCTTGGTAGTAATTGGAAGCGCCTACGTTTGAAGCGCGGGGGGAGGAGATTTCAAGCCCCCCCCAGGAGTAAACTGTAAAAAACGGTTTTAAAGCAAAAATAAAGAGACATTGAGCCAAACCAAGTGCATAAGAAGTTAAGTGAATGCAAAAGCTGCTAAAGTACATGAAGCGGAATTAAAACGTATAACTTTTGCTTTGTTTTGGAAAACTTACTTCTTCTTGATATTATGGCTGGGAGAGGACGTAAAGCACTGGAGAAAAAACTGGTGACCGGAAATAACATACCAACAACTCCCTCCCAGAACCAGGAAGCATCTACAGACTTTTCTTCGCTGTTAGCAAATGCACTGCGCCCTCTAATGGAACAGATGACTACTCTCAACACCAAACTGGACAATGTGCAAAAACAGTTAAAGCAATTGGACAAGAGAACCACAGCAACTGAGAAAACGTTGAAAAAGATGGAAAAACAGACTGAGAGTATTAATAAAAGAGTGGATGAAGCAGAAGATCCATGTACGTTCTACGCTTTCATGGAATACCTGAGGATAAGAATGAGGACTTAAAGGAACTCTTGGCGGTTGCCTTGGCCCCACTAATGAATTACAAACAAGAAGACTTAATTAAGGAAATGGATGTGGCGTACAGGATTAATCCGGACTTTATAAAGAAAAATAAACTCCCAGGGAAAACTTATTTAAAATTCACGAAATAATCAACCAGAGAACTGGTGCTAAAGTCAACATTGGGGAAATCCTTAAAAATCAAGAATGAAGAGATAAAAATGTTGAAAGACATCCCATTCGAAGTAAGAAAAAGGAGGAAACTATACAGGATGCTTACTCTCTCTCTGCAAAAAAAAGAAAATATCATATAGATGGTTATTTCCGGAAGGGTTGAGTTTTAATTACCAGGATAAAAAATATATAATTGACTCTGTTCCAAAAGCGGAAAGATTTATGGATCAAATGTTTAATGTAAAAAAGAAGCAGCAGGAAAAGAATTTGAAAACGGATGCAGAGGAAGAAGAGGAGGAGGAGGAGTCCTACTCACAGGACTCAACAAGCCAAGTCTCCTTGTCATCTGAATCATCTGAATCGGAGAAAGGAGAGGCCGCTCCCAAACTGCAGAAAATGAAGAAATCTAAGAAGAAAAGACTCTAAAACTAAAGCATGAGTGCTAAGGGCAGTAATTGTGTTAAGCTAATAACTTTATACCTTTTACAATCGAGCAAATCTTTGTATAATTAGTACTAATAGGTTAAAAAGATCTATTTTTAAGCTTTTCAGATCGTGATTTGTATTAGTCTTTATCCCTTCTCCATATCCAGTAGGAGATTTAGAATCGAATCGTAGTTTTTCCTCCCCCTATCCAGTAGATTATATGTATCTAGAATTCCCTGACCCATTTCCCATAGTAATAGTGATAGGGCATTAGTATTCCTTTCCCCATTCCATATATGTAGTGTGTAGAAAATGCAAAAATAAAAAAATTCCCCTTTGGGGGGGCCAAAAAAAAAAAAGACTAACAAAGGCTGCAGTCACACGGAACATTAGCCACGCTACAGAGACGGAAGATAGGCGGATTTTCCAGGCACGATCACACCACCACATCTAGGAAGAGTAGAGCTCCCGTGGCTCACCCGTGGCTTCCCGCCGAAGATGTGGGGTAAAAAACTAGTACCTCCGAGGTACTAGTTTCCGAAAACCGCGGGGCAAGGGTGGGCGCCTGATCGCGTTTCCGGTGGAATCCCGTGGCATCCGGCACCCGCCCATGTCCCGTCGCAAAAAGGTTCCCCCCCCAAGTCTCCACAGCATGTGCACAAGCGCCCAACGGCGCATGCGCACAAAGAGGCCCCCTCCCACTGCAGCCAGGCTTGCCGCCTCTGGAGGGTCGCTATGGCCACTGTCGCGCAGGCAGTTAGAGCGGCTGTGATGAGGGGGCCCACCTCCCCCTCCATTGGCTATGCCTCGGAGCTCTGTTGGGGTCCGGAAGCGTCTGTCGCCCTCTCCGGTAAGTCCACCACCCGCCTTCAGATGTGCAGATACGATTGCTCAGTCATGCGTATGCACAAACTTCAGGATGGTTGTGTGATTGGCACCTCCCCCCTAAACACGGGACCTCGACGGGACCTTGACGGGACGTCTGATTGTGCAACCGCGCGTTATTTTGCTCCGAGGCAAACAGCCACGCTTCCCCCCCGCAATTTTCTGCCCGTGTGACCAGGGCCAAAGTTTAATTCTGGGCATAAGCTTTCGTGTGCATGTTGGTCTTAAAGGTGGTCTTAAAGGACTCAAACTTTTCCCTAAAGCTTGTTTCTGCTTGCCAGGCTAGGCGATATGGAGATGGGGGACACTTAGCCAGAGGCAAGGCAGTAGGTGGAAGGGACTTGGCCTTTCACTGCTCTCTCCCTGGTTGGCCAAACTAATTGCTGGCTGCTGTTCCTGCTCCTGGAAAAAGCAATTCACTGGGAGCGAGGAGGGACAGCAATGGTGAAAACCAAGGTTTGTTGCACGTGGCCCTAGTTAGCACAGCAATGGGCAGCCATAGCTTCATCTGGGCTACTCTTGCATTCTAAAAGCTGTTTCATTTGGTCCCTTTATTGCACAGTTGGGAGAACCACGAGAGACTTGCGCTTCTGGTTCCTTGCAATTAAAATAATACGTGCAATAAGACTCAAAGGTCCCTGCCACACGGGATGGCTGAAATGCGGCTAATCAGAGCCACACCAAACTTGAGACGCCACGGCGGGATCCCACGGATCCCCTCAGCCGCGGCGCATCGCTCCCCGGCACGATCAGATGCCGGGGAGGAAGAGACGAGTGGGAGGGGGAGGCTGCTGAACTGCGCATGCTCGAGCATGCGCAGTACGGCAGGGGGCAGGGGATGCGCCGGCGAAAAGATGCGCCGGCGATCCCACGGCCGCATTTGCCGCGGCCCATTCAATTGAACCACCCAGGTGGGTGGTTCTTCTTTGATGCACGTTTTGGGCGGTTGGGACGGATCGGGGACGGCCACGGCACGATTGCCAGATGTTGCTGTGTGATCGCGCCCGTTTGATGCGGCCCCGATCCGTCCCTCCCGGCCCAAAACGCCTCGTGTGAACAGGGCTAAAGTTGTCAACCACAATGAAACCCATGAGCTCCAAAAGATCTCATTCAACTCTCAACCTCTACAGGCAAGTGGAACCTTCTGACTGATGAGATGAAATGCCAGGCCTCTGAAATCCATAAAGCACAGTCCTTCTTACATGGCTTTTCATAAAAGGCTCTACAAATTAATATGCCACTTCTTGGCATAGCACAAAGAGATCTCATGAAGGCAGCTGGTGACCATTGCCCGAGGGTGCCAGTCTCCCCAAGACATGGAGGTGCACCAAGCCAACCCTCCTGCAGTGTCATCTGACCACCCCCCCAGGTCCGGAGCAGTAGCCACATTGCCCCCCAGCAAGCAGCAGCCCCATGCACTATGCCATGTTGTTGCGGCTGCAGCCAGGCATTGCCTGGCCAGGGAGGGACTTCTGCCTGGGGCCCTGAGTGGTGGCGGCTGCTGCTGCAGTGGGGTGACCACCACAGCCATCCGCCTGGTCCATAACCCAGAACAGGCACTGCTGCTGAAGCCATGTGCTGGGTGGCCAAACCAGCCCCTTCCACCTGGGCCCTGAAGCTAGCAAGCAGCATCTCCAGGCACTGCACTGTTGCTTCAGCCAGGCGACCGGGGCCTTCCCCGTCACCAGGAGTGGTGTGTATCACTGCAAGAAGCAACCCTGAGCGCTACACCTGCAGCCATGCGGTGGGCAGCCAGGACCTGCCTGCTCAGCCTGCCTTCCCCTGCTCTGTCCCCTGATGGGAGGAAGGAAAAAACCTTGCTGGCTCCACATGCACAGAGGCTCCGTGCCTGCCAGGCTAGGGGGGGGCGGAACATGGTGTGTGTCTGTGTGCTGAGCTTGCGTGGTGTACACTGTCAAACTCAGGGCCTCGTTTGCCATGGAATCTTATGTTCTGTCTTTGTTTCCCTGTAACCATTTTGTATCTGGGCTATTGGGGGGGAGGCAGTTGGTGAGTGTGTGGATGTGTGTGTGGGAACCTGCTTTGCTTAGCATGCATAACTATTTTCTTAAGGTGGCCTCCCATCAATGGTCCCGCTAAGCTGTGGAGTCTTGCGAGCAAAAATTCTACTTTGTGAGCTACTGGCATTAAAGTTGTGAGCAGGTGATTTGGCTACTGCATAAATTAGTTTGCTCTGGATCCACATCCTTCCTGAGCTAAGACAAAAATGTGTGAGCCGGAGGCTAAAAAACTGTGAGCTAGCTCACACTCACTCAGCTTAGAGGGAACACTGCCTCCTATATGTGAAGAATGTGAATGTACTTGACCGTCTCTGCAAGCTGGCCTTTGTAGATAATGAAACTGTGAGGTTTCCAGGTGCATTTGTGTCTGTATGGGGGAGCGGGATGTGTGAATGGATTGATTGGACAGGTCATGGGGGGGGGGGGGTTGTTTGAATCATGTATAATACCAGAGCTGGCGCCAACCTAAGTCAGTTCTGACACAGATGGTCTCCACTTGACACAGCTACATATCTCAATAAACAAATCACTAAAAGAAGAGTGTGGTTGGGAGTGAGTTCGTGCAAGAGTCTGACAAACACCTAACTCCCTGCTCATCTAAACCTCACAACAATTCCAAATCTTAATGCACTAAATAATCAGGGGAACTTCCCTTGTCCAAAGGCACAGCCGATCCGCTTCTAGCTGCCTCTCAGCAGTCAGCATGTGTAAAATAAGTGGAAAAAATACATCAGGCAGTTGGAAGTACAGCAGCTATTTTGCCTTTATTTTCCTTGTCTTATTGCAACGGTCTGAATCTGGATGGCGTTCTAAGCTGCGCTTACACTTCAGCAGGCACAAGAGTGGCTTGAGAGGCCCTTGCTTCTCCTGCCTTGCTCCTTGCACAGAGCACAAAAACAAAAACGTTTGCCTGGCTGGGCACACTGGATTCGTTTGCTCTCCATGAGGTTCCCTCTTTGCAGTCAGCAGGCAACTGACAATGGGAGCAAATGTCAGTGAGATGCATGATGGGACAAAATTTCATAAGTAATTACGAAAAGTGTATTTTAATTATCTGATTGGCATGCCATTCAGACGTCTAATATCAAGGCGGGCAGAGATGGCTGGGTGAGAAGTAATTACCATAGCTAAATCAGGGCTCTTTTTGTAGAAAAAGCCCAGCAGGAACTCATTAGCATAATAGGCCACACCCAATAGCAGGAACTCATTAGCATATTAGGCCACAACCCTGACAGCACAGCTCATTAGCACATTAGGCCACACCCCCATGTTACCAGAAGTGTGGTCATCCAGCCACACCCACCTTTCCCTTCTTATTCTGTTTACCTTGTTTGTTGTCAAAACCCAGGGCTCTTTTTGTAGCAGGAACTCCTTTGCGTGTTAGGCCACACACCCCAAATGTAGCCAATCCTAATGAGTTCCTGCTGTTGGGTGTGGCCTATTATGCTAATGAGTTCCTGCTGGGCGTGGCCAACTCGGGAGCCAGCCGGAACTCCGTTCCTGTGCGTTCCTGCCCAAAAATAGCCCTGATGTCTTTGTGGGTACAAAGATCATCAACATAGAGAACAATTAAGCAGAAAGCAGAGTGACTACTGTGAGCTGGATATAAACCTACTTTGGTTTTCTTCTGTTCTAGGTGGTCTTGACAGCTAAAGAGAAAGGAGATGTAGATTAGTATAAGTATATAGTTTTGAAGTGATACATACATTTTAGTATCTCAGGGAACAATGTTGAGATGCTGGGAAAGGAGCATAACAATGGACAGCAAAAGAAATTCTCTAGGAGTCCAAGAGAAGTTGAATCTTGTGGCACTTTTAAAAGGTGAACAAGTCTACTGCGATGCAAGTTTTGATCAGCCGCTTTGCCAGAACTCACATTTTTAACAAGATTAGTGGCCAGGACTAGCAAAATGCTGCAACACATTCGTAAATCTTTAAGGCACCACAAGAGACTTTCCTGTTCTGGCTGCAGTGGGTTCTTGTGACTGCACTCTTTGGCAACTAAGTGGAGAAACTGCACCACTGCTGAGTGTGAGTTTCCACAAAAGTTGGGGTTACTTATAAATATCCTCTGCTTTATTTTATGGGTTCACTGCCACAGGAGGTGGTGGCGGCTACAAGCATGGACAGCTTCAAGAGGGAACTGGATAAACATATGGAGCAGATGTTCATCAGTGGCTATTAGGCACAAGGTATAGATAGGAACTCTCGGTCTGGGGCAAGGGATGCTCTGCATTCTTGGTGCTTGGGGGGCAACAGTGGGAGGGCTTCTAGTGTCCTGGCCCCACTGGTGGACCTCCTGATGGCCCCTGGTGTTTTTGGCCACTGTGTGACAGAGTGTTGGACTAGATGGGCCATTGGCCTGATCCAACATTGGCTTCTCTTATGTTCTTATGTTCTTACACTAGCCCAGTTTGCTTTGTTTGCACAATGTATTTATTTAGAAAGTTTCTCTGCCAGCTCTCTGGAAACCTGCTGAAGGCAGCTCACAAAGTGAAACATGAAGGGCTGTCCCTTAGAGGAGGGCAGGGAGCTGTTCCTGTTGGCAGCAGAGGAGAGGACTTGCAATAATGGGTTTAAATTAAGGGTGGGAAGGTACCGGCTGGATATTAGGGGAAACGTTTTGAGAGTCAGAGTTGTGCCACAGTGGAACCAGCTGCCTAGGGAGGTGGTGAACTCCCCCTCACTGGCAGTCTTCAAGCAGCGGCTGGACAAACACTGGTCAGGGATGCTCTAGGCTGATCCTGCATTGAGCAGCGGGTTGGACTAGATGACCTGTATGGCCCCTTCCAACTCTGTGATTCTAGGGTTCTATGATAAAATCATAAAAACAGCATGACGTCATTAATATTAATAAGCCAGGAAATAGCCACAAACAAAAGTAGCCACGGCAAACACAGAAGCAGGCTGTGAAAACAATATGAAAAGATCAAAGTTAAAAGCCTGGATACACACACACACACACACACACACACACACACACACACACACTAGGAAGAAGGCCCGTTGTGGAAATGGAGACAACAAGCTCTAGAAATAGGCTGTGGACGAGTGGCCCGGGTTTGAGGAGTCTTTTTAGCATCAGTTTGCCAGACGTGCTTCGAGGCCGGCCACTCCAAGCGGAGAAGTGGTGCTTTCCAGGACAGACTGGCCCAGGAGGAGATTGACGTTGCCCGCAGAGGAGCTTTGGTGGCGTCCCACTCGTGTTCTCCCCCCCTGGAAGTGGCGGTCTGCAAAGCGGGAGTGTGGGTGGCCAAGGAAAGGGAAGCAGCAGGCAGGGCGGGGGCCAGAGGTCTGTGTGGGTGTTGCTTCATGCGGGGTGTGTGCGTGCAGCTGCGAGACTGCGCTCCAGCAGCGGGTGAGGGACAGGCAGGGCACCTGAGTGACGAAAGGGCCCTCCCGGCTTGGCTTGGCTTCCCCCCCCCCCAAGCAGCCCGTTGAAGGCTGGAGCGAGGCTTTGCTTCGAGTAGTGCAGCGTTGCTTCTGTCCCAGCAGAAACCTCGTTGTCCTCCATCTCGGTGCGAGATGAAAGGGAAGGGTGGGGCTCAGGCAATGCAGCCACCAATGGGTAGAGGCCCCTGGTGAGTGGCACATCAGGGAGTGAAAGGCTGTGGGGGCGTGTGGAGCATTCAGGCAAGAGGGCCACGAAAACTCAAATATATATATATAATATATAAATATTAAGGAGAGATATTGGCCTGGTGCCCACAAGAGAGCCAGACGGGGGCCAGCTGGGGTGGGAAGGGGAAGGGCAGTCCACAGGCAAGGAGTCACCACTGGAAAAGCTCCAGTTGCCACCCGCCTCGCCTTGGGAGGGGGCAGCACAGAAAGCAGCACTTGGAAAGGAGATCTAAACTGGCCGGCTGCAAGGCGCAAGAGGCGCTCTCCCTGGATTAGCATTTCGGAGGGTGTACATTCATTCACATGGAGAGTAGAGCGCAGTAGCATGTATGAAAGGGAACTCTCTTATCATTTTTTAAGAAACAGCTGCATGCAAGAACTTATGAGACGTTTCAGGAAGCATCCACATGGCTGACTAATTCTGCTCTTTTCCACATGTTTAGTGTTTTGAAACTCTTGGAAACTGCCTCTCTAGGGTTTCTTTCTCTCTCCGAACGATGGTCTCCCCCTCAGACTGTGCCCTTCCACGTCTACAGCTGCACCTTGCCTCCCACCTGCCTCTTCAGCAAGCCCAGGAACTAAAGGCCCAACTGCACACGGTCAGGCCTCCCGATCCCTGTGTGGTCACTCTGGTGCTTAAGCACTTGCCCATCCTCCACAATTGGGACTGCAGTCCCAATTGGAGCCTGGGAGGCATGGAATGCCAGACCCACGACTCTCCATTTAAGCGTGAAGCTTGTTATGCACAAAACAATTTCCAACAAGGATATTGCTGCCATATAGAAAGTCTGCTTGTACATTCTGTGTACCTTGTAACATTAGAAAAGTATACATGTGTGTCTCTTGCTACATGTGCACTTTTCACAAGCTACAGAAGATTGCACAAGGAGACAGGGAAAGTATCTTCCTTGAAGCAACCCTTAAGAAAACCAAACAAGTTCGAGCTCCCACTCAAACCTCCCTAAGAGGTCTCCAATTACCAGCCTCAGTTAGCTATGGGGAATTTGCATCCAGGTTTCTGGGAGCTCCTGTGGTGACAACCGATGTCCTGTAGTGACTGCTGATTAGCCAAGAGGCAGATGACGAGATCGCCATGAAAAAAACTTAAAGGCAATTCGTTATATTGTAATTTTTCGTTAACTAAATGTCATTCCCTTATCCAGCCTGGAAGGACAATTTATCATATGCAGCAGCCTGGGCACAAAAGTGTTTGTTGTGACAAATCTGTGTAAAGTGCAAAGAGGAGATGCACATGTCCAAAAACTATGAACCTGCCTAATGGAGTCAAGGCCAACCGTCCCCCCGCCCCTGCCAAGCCTACAGTATTTGGAGATGAGTGTCCCTGTCCACATTTCACATGCTAATGACAGCAAGAACTGGTAGACCAGGAACATGTACGAAGCAGCAATGGGTGGATGACCCGGAAGTGTTTCTGTGCCTCTTACCCGATCTCTGGAGGCCTGGTTGTAGTTTAACCTCATGAGCTCCGCAAACCTTTGTTCGTACAAATGAAGCAGCAGCACAAGGTAGAGACCGGAGTTCATCAACTCACTCTGGGCCTGTGTGCAAAAAAAGGAAGCCAGTGAGCCTTCCCAGGCTAATGATGTGGGGGACACAAAGTGATTCTCCCCCCCCTCCCCCAGCCAGGCACTGGGTAAGTGACTGATGGTGGAGAGTCAAGGCAAGGCTGCTCCCCGAACTCGTCTGGTCCTTTCGCTGTCAAAACTGTCCACCCCCTCCCATAAACCTATTGGGTTGGGGCAGATCCAGGTTAAACATGCTCATCTGTTGTGGTCATGCCAACTTTGGCTCACACACATCCCTTGCGTGTAGAACAGACAACACAGCTACCCACCTGACACTGACCAATCAGTATGACTCGCATTAGTTCCCATATGAAAAATACCGGCTCACATTTTTAACAAGATCAGTGGCCAGGACTGCACACAACCAATGCCCAGGCCTGGGTTTCAACACCTGCTAATCCAAGGCCAGTCTGTTTCATTGGGGAATCCCAGAAGTCTAGTCTTTGTGGAAAGACTGAATACTTTTTCACTACATGCCCTGTTTTATGGGTCTCCGTCACGTTCTCTCGGGCCTCAACTGCTTACGCTTTTCTTCATGAGAAAGATGGCCCTGGGTCACTTCCACCGCGTTTTCGAAGAGTTTTCTAGCTCTACTGCCTTCTTCTGTTCACTGATTACGCAATACATGGATGCTTTGTGTTTGTTTTCCAAAGTAAATATAATAAATCACCCTGTTTAATCACAGGCCCATAACAAACACTGGGGCAATATAAATGTATGTATAGGGGCACAGTGATGGTGTTTTTGCAGTTCCTTTCCTTTCGGCCCTTGGGTATGATTGGAAAGTCCAGCTTTACTAAAGCAAAGCCAGTCTGGGCTTGATCAATGCTTCGATGGGAGCCCTGTCCAAATAGCCTTCCAAGGTAGAGGAAAGCTGGGACATAAACAAAGTAGCCTTTTACTGCCAAAGCACAGGAAGCGGGTCAGAGAGTGGCACAAGGCTCTGGAGACCCACCCGGGCCTGAATCTCCAGTTCTGTCCGAGAAGCTCCCTGGGTGATCTTGGGCCAGAGTCACGCAGCTCAGTGTTCCCTCTAAGCTGAGTTAGTGTGAGCTAGCTCACAGTTTTTTTAGCCTCCAGCTCACACATTTTTGTCTCAGTTCAGGAAGGATGGGGCTCTGGAGCAAACTGATTTATGCAGGAGCCAAATGGCTCGCTCACAACTTTAAGGCCAGTAGCTCACCAAGTAGGATTTTTTTGTTCACAAGACCCCACAGCTTAGAGGGAACATTGGTCACGCTCAGCCTAGCCGACCCCACAGGGCTGCAGTTGCGAGGATAAATGGAGGAGGGAAAAACCAATACATGCAGTTTTTAGGCTAGTCCCCAGTGGGGAAGCAAGGGAGATACAGATATATAAATGTAAGTCATCGGATGTGTTAGCAGTTTTCCAGAAGTCCGAGCCTGTTAAGTTCAGGAATTCCAGCAATACCATCTAACCTGAAATGTGTGGTTATTTGAAAAACTGAGTGCAGTTGTGTCAAAGCTTTCATTACAATACCACTATACAATGGATGCACTTCTGAGTTCTCCCAAAGTCTCCCTCTGGTTAGTTGTGCAGCACGAAAACAAACAAAGCTCCAGGGGGGGGTGTGTGTTCAGGTTGGCTGAAGCCCCTTCTCTGGGCATGCTGTAATTCCCAACTGAATTGGGCCTGTGCACATGTGGAGCTCACAGCTTAAGTGCGTTCCAAAGTCCTTGGGATGGCCACATGGACTTTGTGACATGTGAATCAGCCCTCATTTGAAGATCGGCGTCCTCCCAGAGTTCCTGTTTGATGTATACATTTCTCAAAAACAGAAAACTGTAGGTGATCAAGTTGACCCACAGGAAAAAACAACCCAAAAGCAGACAAGCAAACGTCACGTGCCGACACGAGGCTGCCAGACGCTGAGTCAGACCCCGAACAGATCAAGGTCAACTTTGCCTGCCCCTAACATGGCCTTCCTTGACTTTTCTGTTGTTGTTTTTGCACTGAACACCCAGCCTGATTAAGAGGTCCAGAAAACTCAACGTCTGCTCACTTTGGGGATCTTCACAGAAAGATCTCACACAGCTGTTTTGGGAATGCAACTGTGGATCAACACACAGCTATGGACAATTCCCCCTCCCTCATTTAATAACTCACACATATGATTGCTTCTTTTCGCAATTCTCCAGAACAATGAGCAACTTCTGGAAAATGAGCACAGTTTATTTCCCAGCTTGGCATTATTTTGGGAGCCTAATTTTCACACCTACTTGAAAGGTTTTACTAAACAAATACATCACTTCCATGTAGCCGGTCAGGTATTACTCAGGGAAACGGTGCACACCACTTGCGCTGTCCTGTAGAAGATCCTTATTTTAAGTTTCTTACCTGAGACTGCTGATGATTCCTGTAGTAGTCATTCACATTAAAATCATCCAGATCTGCTGTCAGACTCTGCTTACAGAGTTCACATGTTTTCACTGCCCCAAGCTCAGCACCTGCAGAATAATATATATTCTCTAAGAATGTGTCTGAAGAAAGCGTATACCTTGAATAAAAAACTTTGTTCGTCTTAAAGGTGCCCCTGGACTCAAACTTTGTTCTGATGCATTCTCTGCTTTATCTTACATATAACACAGGATTTCTATAAGACAACATTTGGCACTCCTTGGCACAGCAGTTTTCTTTCTAAGCAAATGGGGCCATTGCAGAATTCCTCATTTCCAGATTGTTTCTCTCGCTTCGCCAGTGGAAGGCAGAAGTTATAAAAAGGCTTCCTAAACACAGCATTGTGTACAAGAATCCCTTCTTGCTTTGTTCTTTGGGCAAAAAGGCTTCACACACTGGTCTGTTCTTTACTCCAACTGGTGTAGGATTAGGAGAACCAAACACTGAGTTGTTTCTAAGCCTTGTTGAAGGCCTCAGACATTACACGATGTGTCAGATTGAATTCCATATTTGTCTCTTAAGAGACTCTCCTGAGCCTCGTCTCCCTGACACCTGGCTCAGGTCCTCTTGCCTGCTGCTGCTGGCCTGGCCGCTGCTCAGAGACAGGATTGGTGAGAAACTTTTATTCAGATGGGCGCCTGCCATCCAAACTGGATCGGAATCAGGTAGCAGCCACCACCAGCTCTGAAGTTCCAGTTACTGGGATTTTCTCAGTATTACTGGAAGAAGTCTCTGGTCCACCTCAGCTGCATGCGTGCCTGTCAAGTTCGCCTGTCTCAGCCTTCCTTCCTTCCTTCCTTCCTTCCTTCCTTCCTTCCTTCCTTCCTTCCTTCCGGATTTTCCTCTCAACTAGAGATGGAGCTGTCTGTCAGGACTTGTGTTCTTACACAGCCTGAGTAATCAGAGGACACAAGTAGGCTGAAGTTCTCTATCTAAAGGGATCCCTCTTCCCCAAGGATCAAGCCCTCTAGTTTTCTAAAAGGGTTTTAATTCCATCCAACATCTAATGAAGTAGGAAACAAAGACAGGTAGGAAGCAACTTACAGAACAGAGGAATATAGCATGGTTGGCTAGAGAAAGTAAATGTAGAACAGTGCCAGGTAGAGTCAGCACCCTCTGTTGAACATTTGAGGGACGAGTCAGTCCCTTCCTTCTCCTGAAGCTCATTCCTGAGGTTCCAAAACTCAGCTAGACCTGACTTAGACGAGACCGGGTTCGGCTGGACAAAGACGGTGATTAAAATGTGGAATTCGCTGCCAGAGGATGTAGTGATGGCCACAGGTAAACAGCTTGAAAAGGATAGATTTATGGAGGACAAATCTATCAGTGGCTACTAGCCATGATGATTAAGGGTAACCTCCACATTCAGAGGCACTAAACCTCTAAATCCCAGAGCCAGGAGGCAACATCAGGGGAAGGCCTTGGCCTCTGTGCCCTGTTGTTGGCCCTCCAGAGGAACTGGTTGGCCCCTGGGTGAGACAGGATGCCGGACTAGATGGGCCATTGGTCTGATCCAGCTGGGCTCTTCTTAATATTTTTTATTTTTAATATAAAACAAACGCAAACAAATAAACAAACATAAAAAACAAATAGATTGGGGCGTTACAGGCACCTTCTAATTATATCTATTACAATACCTCCTACATTGTAAAAATATGTATTAATCGGTTTTTATCACCATATATTTGTATCTAGATGTTCTGCATTATATTTAAAACTAAATTCTAAAGTGTCTCCAAGTAAAATTATAAGTCTTATTTGTTCATTTATTGTATTCTTCGAACCATTTATAAAATCTTGACCATGTACTCTGGAATCTCTCTTCTTCTTGCCCTCTCAAAAATAAAGTCAGTTTATCCATCTCAGCAGTTTCAAGTATTTTGCTTAACATTTCTTCTTTTGAGGGTATTTCATCTTTTCTCCAGTATTTAGCATACAATATTCTTGCAGTAATCAATACATGTATAATAAGATAAAAGTCTTACTTTTTACAATTTTCTGGTCTTACATTCAATAAAAATAGTTCAGGTGTAAAAGGTATGGTACATTCTAACATTTTTTGTAACATTTCATGGATCCAAGACCAACATTTTTAACTCTATTACATGTCCACCACATATGGAAAAATGAGCTGACAGTCTTTACATTTCCAACTGTTATTAGATACATTAGAATAAAATTTTGCTAGTTTATCTGGAGTCATATACCATCCATAAAACATTTTGTAAATATTTTATTTCTTTGCAGTTGCTTTAGTAATTTTTACATTTGTTTTCCATATCTGTAACCATTGGTCTAAATCAATATTATGACCTAAGTTTTGTACCCATTTAATCATAGAGTTTTTAATTATTTCATCTTGTTTCTTATCTTCCAACATTATTACATACCATTTTTAATAACTTTTTCTTCAGAATACAACAGTATCTTATCTATTTCCATTGCTTTGGAACAAAAACCTAATGTTTTATCTTTAGTATACCTTGATTCTATTTGTGCTATTTCCCACCAACTAAGGTTAGGTTTTAGTCTTTTAATATTTTCTACTGATTTTAGTTCATTTTGATTATCTAAGAGTTCTTCATATTTTAACAATAAGTTCTTTGAGAATAAATTTGGGTTAGTAAAAGCTTCCAGTGGTGAGACCCATTTTGGAATCTTAATGTAGAAAAGTCTTTTCACTTCTTCCCCTACCTTTAATAGAGCTTTTCTAATGAGATGTTGTTTAAAGTATTTATGGCTCTCAGCTTTTCTGTACCATATAAATGCATGCCATCCCAGTAATAAATCATGACCTGCCAAGGCTTACATTCTGGGATTTTTCTAGCATGAGCCACTCTCTTAACCATGTTAGTGATGCTGCTTTATAATATAATAACCAAGCCCACATCTAATAGCTCCACACTTGCTCCTAAAGAGGACATCTTTGTTAATCTATAAGGTCCCACAAGACTTTCTATTTTGTATCTTTGTATAATGATGGAATTTGTGAAATTAATTATATTCATTCATTCATCCATTCATTCATTGCCTACTTGGGCAGACATACCGGATTTGATCTTGGCTTTTAACCAGGTCTTTAGACATTCTTGATGGACAAATCGAAGAGTCCCACCACACCCACATGGTTCTAGCAATGGATTGGTTATGGATCCACCTGGAATCTGACATATCCGACACTGGTCTCCTTCCTCTTCTGAGTCCTCTGCCAGGAGACTGCAGAGAATGCAGAGTTTCACAATTCAATACATGTCAGTAGTCTGGAGGAATACTATTTAAAAAAGAAGAAATTATGATAGCGGACTCCCCCCCCCTCCCCAAAAAAAAATACTGCTACTAAATTCTCTCTCAGATGGCATTCACATTCCAGAAAGGGTTCCCAAGAATGTGGAGGGTGAGCTTGTGACCCATGTACTTCCTTGCCTTGTGCCCTCCCTCATCTGTTGCCTCCCAAACACCTCCCCCTCGTTTTTTAAAAAATCTCACCTCATCTTCCATAAGTATCTGCCCGCTGATGAAGAACTAAAGTCTGCTTACCCTCCCTGTTTCAGAGATGAGGCAAGTCATTGCTAAAGAAAGGGCTTTTAAGATTCACTCAAAATACAAATGAATCCCCCATTTTAACCCCAGATTGATGTAGGTCTGCCTAATAATTTCAAGCTTGTTGTAATTTTCCATTTAGCTAGAACTTAATATTGTTAACAGTTGGAAGGCCAGCTGGGCCCTTCCTTCTCCCCACGCCCAGATATCTGTGGGCAACTCCAGCCGTTGATGGAGAAAACAGGGCAATTTGCCATTGCTCTGTTCGACCAATAGATGCACAAGAAAATGTACCAATAAATCTAAAAAACAGTTATGTTAGTGGCACTGTGAATCTGTTTTTGAGCATATGAGTGTCTGCAGCACAGTAGTTAGTCAAAGACTGGTGTTCAGTCATGACAAAAGAGAGATGTTGCTGTTTGGGGTTCAGTCAGACTGAGTGGCGGTGTTCACCCAGTACTGGATGGAGCTGTGTTCTCCATGGTGGCCCAGAAGTACAGTTCTGAATACCTCTTGGCCCACCACTGCTCCTGATACCCAGGTAGTAGCTGCAGCCATGAATTCATTTCACCCACTCCAGCTGATATATCAGCTCTGATCCTTCATAAAGGGCTCTCACAGGGCCACAGTTAGACACGCCTTGATGATAATGACCCTGAGCTTGAAAAATCCTCAAAAACTACAGTTGGTCTTGAATGTGGCTATTTGACTGTTGACAGAGGTAGTTATATCCGCCAACTCCAATCCAGTTTCCTTGGCTCTGGTTTTGACCTCAAAACAGGACATTCAAGGATCACCTCCTCTCATGAGTGTACTGGAACTGGTTACAGAGGCCCTGCTCTGCATTCCACCATCATCGTAAGTAAGAAGGCGGTCATGGGGGATGAAGCCTTCTCAGCGGCAGCACGGGGACTCTGGAGCTGTCAAATCTGCCTCCCACCATTCCTCCAACAAACTCTCCTCTTCCATTTTACCTTCACAACAGCCCTGTGAGACGGGTGGAGCCAAGAGAGGGAGACGAGCCCAAGGTGACCCACAGTGGGTGCCGGGGCCCAGGCCTCCCCAGTCCTAGCCCAGCCGCCACATCACTCTTCCTCCCCAAGGGTGCGTTCTACACCTTCTTCACTTCAGAAGGCCGGAGAGGACCCTCTTCTGCTGATGCACTTCGGGTTTGAGTGACGGTGGTTATTTTGCTGCTGGCTTAAGTTACTGCTAGTCGTCAAGGATGCTAGATCTGGTTTATTCCTCTTTTTATTCTGCCCATTACTCTGATGGGTCCGAATGGTCTTTTTCTCTTTTATTGTATGGTATGTGTTTGTGACTTTTCACTATCAAGTACTTTGGCAGTACTGCTGAAAAGGAGGGTATAAATGCTTAAGTAAATAACAGCACGATCCCTATGAAAGGATTGCTCTAATATATTGATGACTTATTTTTTATTTTTAAAAATGGCCAATTTATTGATTGGACAAATCATTTACATGACACCATTAAATTTGAGGGTAAGTGGCATCAGAAAGAAATAGCATTTTTGGACACAATGCTAGAAATAATAACGGTTCACTTATTGTGAAATTATACAGGAAACCTACAGACAGGAATGCTACTTGAGATAGGACTCATTTCACCCCATAACATTAAGAAAAAACTTACCATATGGACAGTACTTAAGAGCAAAATGAAATTCCTCATTTTTGAGAGATTATCATAAAAATTGATTTTACGTCAGCAATTTATTAATAGGGAATATCCAAAGGAAGTTATTAGTGCAGCTGAAAACAGGGTTGAAAAAATTGATTGTTACATTTATTCATCTATTTCCTTAAGTTAGTGTTAGTTAGATTTTCAGAGAACAGCAAGGAGAGATAAGGAGGCCTTCCTGAATGAACAATACAAAGTAATACAGGAGAACAATAGAATGGGAAATACTAGAGATCTCTTCAAGAAAACTGGAAAAATCAAGGGAATGTTTAGTGCAAAGCAGGCCATAATAAAGGACAAAAACGGTATGGACCTAACAGAAGCAGAAGAGATTAGGAAGAGATTGCAAGAATACACAGAAGAACTATACAAAAAGGATCTCAGTGTCCTTGATAACCACGACGGTGTGATCACTGACCTCAAGCCAGACATCCTGGAGTGTGAAGGCAAATGGGCCTTAGAAAGGATTACTAACAACAAAGCTAGTGGAGATGATGGCATCCCAGCAAAATCCTAAAAGATTTGCAAGCAAATTTGGAAAATGCAACAGTGGCCACAGGAGGGCAATGCCAAAGAATGTTCAAGCTATCGCACAATTGCACTAATTTCACATGCTAGCAAAGTCATGCTCAAGATCCTACAAGCTAGGCTTCAGCAGTACATGGTAAGAGAACTGCCCAGAAGTACAAGCTGGGTTTTGAAGAGGTAGAGGAGCGAGAGATCAAATTGCCAACATTTGCTGGGTTATGGAGAAAGCAAGGGAGTACCAGAAAAAAATCTACTTCTGCTTCATTGACTATGCTAAAGCCTTTGATTATGTGGATCACAACAAACTATGACAGGTCGTTAAAGAGATGGGAGTACCAGACCACGTCACGTGTCTCACGAGAAACCTGTATAAGGGCCAAGAAGCAACAGTTAGAACCAGACATGGAACAACTGATTGGTTTAGCATAGGAAAAGGAGAACGACAAGGATAGATATTGTCACCTTGCTTATTTAATTTATATGCAGAATGCATCATGCAAAATGCCAGCCTGGATGAATCACGAGCTGGAATGAAGATTGCTGGGATAAACATCAACAACCTCAGATATGCAGACGATACCACTCTAATGGTGGAAAGCGAAGATCATGGACTTCCGGTCTATGGCAACACGCAGGCAGACGCATCTCCCGGATGCCCCAGGGATGCAAACTGCACACCAGTGTGTAGGAGGGGGTGCGACAGATCACGACCCCCCCCCCGGAGCCTTGGTAAAATCCTCCTAGCCAGGGGGCTCTTGAGGGGCAACCTCTTTGACAGCGCCATGCCAGGAATTGAGGTGCTCCTCCGCCCCGAAGGTCCTGCTGCTGAGTGACCGTATGGTACGAGTGCTGCTGACGGGGACAAGCATTGAAGATTGGGCGAAAAAACCCCGATGCTGAGCGAGGCTGGTTGGACAACAATGAACTGTGAGTCGGGTTGAAGCAAGCATGAAGATTTTTTTTAAAAGCTGCCCCCTTAAAAAGTGACGGGAAGCAAGCGGGGGAGAGGCCCCTCCCAAATGCATAAACAAAAATACGGAATAAAAAGGGGGGAAAGGAAAAATAAGTGTTTGAAACTGTTTTCAGAGACTTACCAGAACGCAGACAAGCGTTGGGCGAATTTCAGAGACTTTAGCAACTTTCTGTTAAGTAAACAAATCCAAAAAGATGGTGGGGAAGAAACTGGAGAAAGAAAAACTTTTGAAAGCGAAATTGGGTAGTCCTCGAACGGCAGAGATCACTGAGCTCTCAAAAATGTTGGCTGATTCCTTGCGCCCTCTGCTGGATGAGATGACTAGCATTAAGCAACAACTGTCAACAATTGGTCAGAGTTTGGCTTCTCAGCAGCTTCAATTGACCCAGTCTTTAAAAGCAGCAGAGCAAATGGGGGAGAAGGTCAAGGAAATGGACACCAACACTAAAAAAGTTAAGAAAAAGGTGCAGAAGCTGGAAATGACGCAAGCCACGGAAGAGTCACAACTTTTGCAGCTGCAAATGGAGAAAGCCAATTTGGTCCTATGGTTTCAAGGGGTCCTGGAAATTAAAGGAGAGAATCTGAAACAACGGCTGAGTGAAGCAATAGCCCCAATGACAGATTTGACAGTGGAATACCTCTATAGCGAGATGGATGTGGTCTACAGGTCCTATTCCTTATACATCAAGAAAAATAATCTGCCTGGGGAAATAGTAGTCAGATTCTCGAAGAGATGTGAGAGACTCTATTTTGAAAGCAACTACGGGAACTCCCTTGAAAATTGGGGACAACAACGTCAGGATTTTAAAAGACATTCCATTTGACATAAGACAGAAGAGAAAGAATTACAAAGAACTAATCCTTTTTCTACAAACAAATGGCATCAGTTACAGATGGTTAATCCCAGAAGACGTCATTTGCAAACTTCACGACAAAAAAGAAAAGATTGACTCTGTTCTTAAGGCACGTGAATTTCTGTGATCACAGCTCGGGGAACCAGCTGAGGATGAGAAGGAAGAAGAAGAAAGCAAATCTGACGGCGAGTTAGTAAATAGTGTCTGAAGGACTCTGATTTGTGCCTGAAAACTCTGAAATATTTTGGGATGCTCGGGGGGTTTCTTTAAGCAGTTAAATGAATAGTTAAGAGATAATCAATCTAGCATAACTGACTATGTTCATTGTTTTATTAGTTTTTTAAAGTAACATTGAGTTAAGCTAATGTAGTGATCTCCTACTCTTAGGTTTTTAGTTATTAGTGGGTCTTTTTTCTTTCCCCTTAGATGTAGTCCCCCTTCCCATATTTTCGGTTGTAGTTTGTAGTGTATAAAAAATCAATAAAAAATTCCCCTTAGAGGGACCAAAAAAACAACAACTAAGATCATGGCAAATAGAAGGGGAAGTCATGGAAGCAGTGACACTTCACATTCCTGGGATCCAAGATCACTGCAGATGGTGACTGCAGCCATGAAATTAAAGACTCCTGCTCCTTGGGCGGAAAGCTATGGCAGACCTAGATGGCATGATTAAAAAGTAGAGACATCACCCTGCCAACAAAAGTCCGTATGGTCAAAGCGATGGTATTTCCAGTAGTAATGTATGGCTGCGAGAGTTGGATCATAAGAAAGGCCGAGCACCGAATAATAGATGCTTTTGAATTATGCTGCTGGAGAAGACTCTTGAGAGTCCCTTGGACTGCAAGGAGATCAAATCAGCCAATCCTAAAAGAAATCAACCCTGACTGTTCCCTGGAAGGCCAGATACTGAAGGTGAAGCTCAAATACTTTGGCCAACCAATGAGAAGGGAGCCCTCACTGGAGAAGAAGATCCTGATGCTGGGAAAGATTGAAGGTCAAAGAAGATGGGGACGGCAAAGGATGAGATGGTTAGACAGTGTTATCGATGCGACAGACATGAAGTTGAGCACATTCCGGGGGACAACAGGAGGGCCTGGTGTGATGGGGTCCCTGGGGTCGTGAAGAGTCGGACTCGACTGTGCGACTGAACAACAACCACCTTTGAAAGAGGAACTTGGCACATGTGTGTTTTGCACTTTAAAGAGCAGCTGGGTGTACACCACTTTTAAGCTGTCCAGCCATTGCAACTAGTGTTTGACAGTCTGTCTTTAACAGTGATTGCATGACTCAAGTGAGAATTGACTTATATACATCACACATGAGTCTTGCTTTCAGAACATTGTAAAATATTTCATAGTTGCCTGGTGGCATGGTTGTCTTCTCCTGAAAATATGGTATTCTTTGCTGCAGCCTTAAGTCAATATTGGCTATTGTGTAACCCACCACTTCGATGGGAAGGGAACAGCATTCCGTGCACCTTGGTCATGCCGGCTACATGACCGCGGAAACGTCTTCGGACAGCGCTGGCTCTTTGGCTTTGAAACGGAGATGAGCACCGCAACCCTAGAGTTGGATTCGACTGGCTTTCGAGCAAGGGAACCTTTACCTTTTTAAAGAAACACAGATAGGCTTTACCTATTTAAAACCAATTTTTTCAGACTGAGTGCTCTTCCATCCGTTGATCTGTGTTCATATAAACTTTGGCTAGGTTTACTCTAAATCATCAGGTGTCTCAAAAGTTGTAAAAAATCTTTCTTAATAAAAATTCTGGTGCTACGGGGGGGGGGAAAGGCAGATCACAGGTCTGAGACAACCTCACTGTTAAGCCCCAGCCAGTGGCTTATTTTAGGCCAGGCAAAGTGCACCTGGGGCAACACACCCGCCTAATAGCCACTACTCACCTCTCTTGCAATTGTTTAAGTTTTTCCGGGTCTGTCTCGGGTTTATTACGCTCCTTTGTGTTTGGGGAACCGCAGACATTTGCACTGCTCACAAAGCTGCTCGGGTTTCGCAGATCAGATACTGTCAGGAAGATTGGCACTTGATCTGGCAGCGTGCCGGCCATGTGAAGGTGTGCTGTGAAGTTTGCCCGGAAAAGAGAGGGCTGAGAAGAATCTGTGGACGATGAGGAGTTGTGGGAAGTCAGAAGGGTGTCTTCGTCGTGGGAAGCAGTGCTGGGGGAGACGCTGCTGAGCCCGTTGCTCAGAGTGCTGTCCTCAAAGGGGCTGATGGTGGGTGAGGAAGACTGGCAGCTTTCTGTCGCTGAAAAGGAATCCCTCGTTCTTATAGGAGACAGCTGCCTGCGAGCAATGAGCCTCGGACTCCCAGTCAGCTCCGTGACTTGTACAGAAGCTGCAGCGACATCCACATTGCCTGAAGCCTCAGCTTGGTTGGTAGGCCGCCCTAATGCCCCCGGGATATTAAAGGCAGAAGGCCGCTGAACCATTGGTCTCACTGAACTGATGAGCCCAGCATAGCATCTTTGATTGTTCTCAAAGGTCTGTCTTTCTCTGCCATAAATGCTGCTCCCTGGCCAGTCCTCGGTAGAACTTAAATTACCAGCCGGCTCGCTGGCAAAGGCACTCCCTGGCTTGCTTTCAGTACTTCTGGTGCTAAATGCTGACTTTTCACCTTCATTTTTACGACTGTCTTCCAAAAGGTTTTCTTCAGCAGTGTAAGACGTCCTGGGGTCCCTTGTCTGTCTTTGTCCTTCTGAAGACCGCTCTGCAGCTGGGTCCGCTGCGACATTGTGTTGCCATACCAACCGGTGGGAAAGTTCAGCCCTCCGTCCATCATCCCCAACTCCCATTTCGTATGCTTGGGTTAAAGACATCTCACGAACTCTGTTGGACTGATCACATAAAGAATGATTGAGATCAAAGGGAAGGAGGTCTTCTTCTAAGGGGTTGGCTTCTTTGGTATCTTCGTGGTCTGTGGTGGAACCCTCAGCAGCAGAGGACAGCTCTGCACATGATTCATCTTCTTTCGGTCTTGCGGGGACATTTTTAATGGGTGGAAGGTTGGAGCTGTTTGGCTCACTTGACACCGGAGGGCCATTAGCCGTCGGAACAGGAGACTCTGCTGGATGAGCTGAGAGCTGCTGAGCGGCTGTAAAAACACTTCCTTTCTTGAGATCCCTGTCTAGGTGTTTGCCATCAATGGTTAGTCTAGAAGTCTGGACTAAACTCCTTCTTTCTTGAGATTTCTTCTTGCTCTTGGGAGCACTTCTTTGTCCTGTGCCATCTTGTGGGCCTGCATTAAAAACAAGATCTGCTTTCAACATTTTCCCCCTTTTGTCTGCTTCCCGAGCACTTGTTCAACATTAGTCAATATTAGTGATATTCGTACAGTTATTGGCGGACCAGCAAAATATTTTTTTATCTGCCATAGGGGCCAGACTTGGACACAGGGGCTGAGTAGGGCTGAGTCAGTCTCTGCCCTCGGGACAGCAAAGGTTATATCAGCAGAAGGGGGGGGGGTGCAAGTTAAATTGTTAAACGGAGTTCCGAACGTGACACTTTCCCCAGCCCCGAACCCCCAGCTTCACCTCTGATGTCACACCTGGGCATAGGATTCTGCAGGGCTATTTTTGTGGGAAAAGCCCAGCAGGAACTCATTAGCATAATAGGTCACACCCAACAGCAGAAACTTATTAGCATATTAGGCCACACCCCTGACAGCACCACTCATTGGCATACTAGGCCGCACCCCCATGTTCCCAGAAGTGTGCTCATCCAGCCACACCCACCTTTTGCTTCTTATTCTCTTTACCTTGTTTGTTGTCAAAACCCAGGGCTTTTTTTGTAGCAGGAACTCCTTTGCATGTTAGGCCACACACCCCTAATGTAGCCAATCCTAATGAGTTTCTGCTGTTCGGTGTGTCCTATTATGTTAATAAGTGCCTGCTGGGTGTGGCCAACTTGGAAGCCAGCCGGAACTCCGTTCCTGTGCGTTCCTGCCCAAAAATAGCCCTGGGATTCTGATGAATTCAGAAGTCCCTGCATACAAACAGTGGAACATAAATTCCAGACAGGGAACCAACCCGTACTTCCAATGACAGAGGATCACTGGACATTTGGGTTCACCTTAATGCACACAAGCGGGGAGTCTGGTGAAAAACTGTAACTTAAGGGCACAGTGCATAAAAGGAGTGTTTCACACATACAGCCTGAACTGATAGCTAATATTGGAAAGGCATCTTGCTACACCTTTCAGTAGCCTCCCAGGGATCTCTTAGACACAAGCACCTGAAAGGAACCTTTACTCCATTCCTTCAGATGAGGATGCAGTAACGTAACATCTCTTTTAGGTGAGCTAGACAGCAGATTCCATGCTCTGCTCTGCTGCATAGGTCTTCCCTTTCCTTCCTTCCCCTACAATATGTGGTAAATGTGGCTGGATTAAATAACCTTTCCTCTGTCAGCTGTTCCCAGCAGTATATCCTGGACACTACAGGTATGCACTACCTGGAAAGGTCCCTGAATGCCCCCCACATGCAAGTAACTCCCCCCAGCCATCAGAGAGAGCCTCGGGGAGGGTGGACATCTGTGTGGATGACCTTCAGGGACCCCAGTCATAGCTACCACTGGTCTAATAATTGTGACCCTTGTCTTACAGGATCAAAATCTGTAGGATCAGCATAAACAGATGAACAAAAGCTACTGGGGAAGAGTCAGCATGGATTCTGTAAGGGAAGATCTTGTCTCACTAACCTTTTAGAGTTCTTTGAGGAGGTGAACAAGCATTTGGACAAAGGTGACCCAACAGATGTTGTTTACCTAGACTTCAATCAATCAATTTATTTATTTGGCCAATGACCAGTACAAATCAAAAACAAAGCTACACAATAAAATCACTGGAAAATAAAATCGGTCCGACTATTTACCAATAGTTGGAAATCTCTAAAATTTAAAATCCATACATAAAATTTCACAACAAATTCTACAAGCCGCTGAAAAAGATTTAGTGCGGCTAATGTGACCTGTTGATTAGCTCCCATTAAAAGCTTCTTTAAGATATTAACATCAGAACATCCTGTATAATTATTAATCAGAGGCGAAATTATATTTAACCAAACGTCCTGATAAAAGCGACAGTAAAACAATACTTGTTCAACTGATTCCACATCTTTGGTGTCGTATGGACAGGTTCTCTCCTTCGTGGGAGTCTTTTTGTAAAGGTAAAGGTTCCCTTGCTCGAAAGCCAGTCGAATCCGACTCTAGGGTTGCGGTGCTCATCTCCGTTTCCAAGCCGAAGAGCCAGTGCTGTCCAAAGACATTTCCGTGGTCATGTGGCCGGCATGACTAAACACCGAGGCGCACGGAACACTGTTACCTTCCCACCGAAGTGGTACCTATTTATCTACTTGCAATTTCTTGCTTTTGACTGCTAGGTTGGCAGGAGCTGGAACTAGAGATGGGAGCTCACTCCATCATGCGGCACACCCGGGTCTCGAACTGCTGAACTGCTGACCTTCCACAGCCTGCAGTTCAGCGTCTTAACCACTTAACTCCCCTCTAAAACTGCAGAGGGGAGGACTCACCATCTCACTAGCTCTCCGTTGACTGGGTACTTCCAGGACAGAGAGATAAGGCTGCCGGGGCAACAATATGTTTAAGCTTCTCCGGAGTCAAGAAGTCTGGGACATTGTTAGTGTCTCTTTGACACTCTATATTGAGTAGCCTTTGTCTGATCATTGATTTAGCTTAATCATAACCCATTCGCAGAAAAAATTGAGAGAGAAACCCATATTTTGGAATTTAGAATAGATGGCTTTCTCCTAAGAGGAATGAAAATTGTCTTGTAACACTAGAGCTATCAAACCCTTTGGGTTGTTTGGCAATTTTAACCAATAATTGATGACAGCAAGGCTTACCGTGGCCTCCACCTTAACCAAACCTGACTTAAGATGTAGACTGGCACTGGACACACAACTAGGTACCATAAAGCTCTCAAAAGTCTTGATTGGACTTTTTTCTAAAGGAGCAAAATGGGAAGGGTTCCAAGTATTTCCCCATACATTAATTGGGGCAATGTTTTTACCTGAAATAACCAAAGGGCTGCTGGTACATACATGCCTCCTTTGGTATGTGTAAATTTAAGAATGCTCTGTGCAGATTTTTGACCAGTAACACCAGAAACAATGTTTGAACTGGGCATCACTGTATGTCTTCTAGCAGGGGACAGTCTCCAGAGCATGGTGATGTGTCATTTGGGGTGGTCCAAAGATTGTATTGGGGTACAGCCTGGCTCTAGTGTCTGCCTGTGTGACTGTCCTGGGGGCACTGCACATTGGGACAGCTGGCACGAGAACGATGCTTTGGACCAGGACACAACATATGTCTCCTTGAAGGGGAGAGTTTACTGAATATGGAGGTGTATGATATGTGGTGGTCCAAACCTTATTCTGGGATGCTCACAGGCGTCAGTGCTGCAACTCCTCTTGTCTCTGGGGACCGTGGCATGCTGGCAGGTATGTCCGCTCCCAGACACAACCCAAGAAGCATTCCAAATTCCCCTACTCACAAGGGTTTCCTGTCAACTTGATTTGAGGGGGTTATTTGAAATATGTAACCCTTCCTTCACTGAAGTGAACCACCAGAGAAGCTCCGGGTATGCAACGGAGTACATTTAGGCCTCTAGCCTAGGATGGCATCCACTGAAAATTAGTGCAACCCGAACAAATGTTTCTCACCAGACCCTCTGCTGATCTTTGCTGTTCCTTGCAGCAGGGGTGTTTTCTTTCCTTTTCCTTCCACTCTTCTCACACTTTCAGAGCCTGGGTTTTCCAGGAAACTTCCCTGGTTCATCCGCTGTCTTCTTGATAAAACTGGTTTCTGGAAAGCTGTTAACATTGTTTTAAAATAGGGATGCATTTAGGCTTGGAAGGACCAACAGAGCTTCTCTTTCCAGCATTCTGCTGAAGGAAACAAGAATCTCTATTTATTTATCTTTTAGAGTTGCAGATTGTCAGCTGCAAGTATTTTGGCTGGACATTTTGTGGGTTTCAAGAGGAAGAGGTTTGTCTTGAAATAATTTCCCCCTCCTGCAAAATTTAAAGAGCCCTTCAGCTGATCAGCAGGCCACATGCTCCCCCGAACAACTGGTAAAAGGTAAAGGTTCCCTTGCTAGAAAGCCAGTCGAGTCCGACTCTAGGGTTGCGGTGCTCATCCCCGTCTCAAAGCCGAAGAGCCAGCGTTGTCCGAAGACGTTTCCGTGGTCATGTGGCCGGCATGACTAAACACCAAGGCGCACGGAACGCTGTTACCTTCCCACCGAAGCGGTACCTATTTATCTACTTGCCATTTCTTGCTTTTGAACTGCTAGGTTGGCAGGAGCTGGAACTAGAGATGGGAGCTCACTCCATCAAGCGGCACTCGGGTCTCAAACTGCTGAACTACTGACCTTCCACAGCCTGCAGTTCAGCATCTTAACCACTTGAGCCACCGCAGCTCCCGAACAACTGGAGGGCCCTTTAAATCTCTCAGAGAGGGATGGTGGCGGGTGGACATTCTTGGTGGTGGGGCTTTCCCAGCTGGCCAGCAGTGCGCTGAAGACCCAAAAAGCAGGGGAACCCCCACCCAGACTGGGGGTCTGGCAACCCTAGACTGTCCCCCCATGTGGTTGTGATAGAATGGAGGGGGAAGAGCATATTTGAAACGGGTAAGTGGAAAAATAACACATCTCTAATTGCTCATTTCTCTCTCCGCCTCTCTCTGTATTTACATATCTCTTAAGGCCCAAGCATGCCTTACATTTTGTACAAGTTCCCCGTGAGGACTGGCAGCCACATTGCAGCTGGAAGTCCGCAGTGGCAACTCCTGGTAAAACTCTCAGGGGTCTGGTTCAGATTGAAGCCGTGGTGGGGAGAGGAAGGGCTCATGCCTTCTCCCATGTCATTTTCCAGAGCCAAAACACACGCAGCCACCCAGCAAGGGCAAATAATGCCCCTGGGACATTTTGGCTTTTGGAAACAGGAAGGGGGGAAGCCCCTCCTCCCCCTATGCCACAGTTCTGATCCAAATCGGGCCTCTGAGGTATTTTTAACAGCAATGTGGCTGCCAGTCAGTGTTCTCAACTGGAACAGGAAACCTAGACTGGTCTACTGATGGGACAGAGAGGTGAGGGGCCAAACATACTTAAGTGGGAGCTTGACTTGTATCAGTGGAAATGGGCAGACCAATTCTCTTAGCAGATTTATAATCCTATATATATAATTGCCCTACATATTGGCCATTTCCAGCTCTCCCATTGGCTGTGCTGTGCACTCTATCAGCCATTGGCCCATCAACTGCCACTCAAGAGTACTCACGTGCCATTGGCTGGGGGCTGGGTCCACTCCTCTCCCCCACCCACTGCCAGACTGGACACTCTTCCCTGACAGAATAAAATGCCAAAACGGCTGTTTCTCCTGCTGAAGACACTTCTCCTGCTTGGCTCCTGTGGGACTAACTTTTCCCTCAGTGGTTATTGCTAGGCAACCAAGCTTGGTTCTGTCAGTAAAAAGGCAAAGGAGGCCCTTTCCAGGCCTTTGTGGGGAACTCATTGGGGCCAGTCCTGACTAGGATTGCCAGCTCCAGGTTGGGAAATTCCTGGATATTCTGTGGTGGAGTCTACGGAAGTCAGAGTTTGGGGAGGGGAGTTTGGGGAGGGAAGAGGCCTCAGCTGAATAGAATGCCATAGAGTTCACTCTCCAAAGCAGTTATTTTCTCCAGGGGGAAAGAGATCTGTTGTCTGGAGTTCAGTTCTGATACCCGGTGATCTTCAGGCTCCACTGGAGGTTGGCTACCCTAGGCATAGCAGTTAGCACTTCAGAGTGCTGTGGAAGTTGAGTGAGTGATTTCGGACCAGTCACAGACTTTCAGCCTAACCTGCATCACAAGGTTGCCGTGCAGATCAAAAGGGGGAGAGGAGAATGATGTAAGTGGCTTTGATCTCCACTGCAGAGAAAGGCTGTACTTTTCCTCCTGGGGAAACATTGCTGCCAATCTCCAGGTGAGGGCTGGAGAGCACTAAGAATTAAATTCCTGGAGATCTGAGGGGTGGAGCCTGGAGAGGGTGGAGTTTGTGGAGCCTGGAGAGGGGTGGGTCCTCAAACAGGTACAATGCCATACTCTACCCTCCAAACCAACCATTTCCTCCTGGGAATCATTGTTGCCAATCTTCGGGGGGGGGGGCTGGAGATCATTCAGAATTATAACTGCTCTTCAGATGGCAGAGATCAGTTCCCCTGGGGAAAACAGTAAGCTCTGTGTCATTATACCCTGCTGAGGTCACCACAGCAAATTGACGCTGAGTGCCCAAGGCCAGGGCACCCACCCAGAGCCTCTTTCTAGAGCTCGTTGTATTTATTTCCACGAACGGGCCTTATTCCTAGTCTTTCTATATTTCTGTTAGAGCTCGTAGTAGAAAGGAGGCTTAAACTGTAGGAGCAGGACAAAAGCCCTGCTAATTCAGCCACCAATTTCCCTTTGGAAAAAAGAAGGCCTATGCCAGGATTTCCACGCCTCCTAGTCATGCAGAGGCTGTATTCTGACTGTGATCACAGCACACATGGAGAAGGGGGCTGAAATGAATCCAGGGAGCTTTTATTTGCTCAGTTGGGGAACTTAAATAGTAGCTTCCCGGGACCACTGCAGTTTGCAAAAATGGTGCTGGGGAGACCATACTAAAGGCCGTTTTCTTTCGTTATTTTCCAGAAATAAAATAATTAAATATTTTCATTTGATGCTGTGGTTGCTATTGTTAGCCATTCAGTTGTGTCTGAATCTTGGTGATTCTATGATTCAGACACGACTGAATCGCTAACAACAACACTGTTAACTAAAAATGTCCCCAGCACAATTTGACAATAGAGATTCTAAATCACAAAACAGTTTCAAATACCCGTGTACAGGTATTTTTAAAATTTAATTTTAATAGCTGAGCTGCACCTGATAAAATCTGTGGCACCCCATTCACTGCAGGCACCCATTCACCCATTCACTGCAGGCACTGTTAATGTTCTTTGAGGGGGTGAACAAACATGTGGACAAGGGGGATCCAATAGATATTGTTTACCTTGACTTCCAGAAAGCTTTTGATAAAGTTCCTCATCAAAGGCTCCTAAGTAAGCTCAAAAATCATGGGATAAAAGGACAAGTCCTTTTATGGATCAAAAACTGGCTAATTAATAGAAAACAGAGAGTGAGTATAAATGGGCAATTTTCTCAGTGGAGGGTGGTAAGCAGTGGGGTACCACAGGGATCAGTACTTGGTCCACTGCTTTTTAACTTGTTCATTAATGATTTGGAGATGGGAGTAAGCAGTGAAGTGGCTAAATTTGCAGATGATACGAAGTTGTTCAGGGTGGTGAAAACCAGTGAGGATTGTGAGGCACTCCAAAGGGATCTGTCAAAGTTGGGCGAGTGGGCGTCAACATGGCAAATGGGGTTCAATGTGGCCAAGTGCAAGGTGATGCACATTGGAGCCAAAAATCCTAAATATAAATACACATTGATGGGGTCTGAACTGGCAGAGACAGATCAAGAGAGAGATCTTGGAGTTGTAGTAGATAACTCACTGAAAATGTCGAGACAGTGTGTGACTGCAATAAAGAAGGCCAATGCTATGCTGGGGATTATTAGGAAGGGTATTGAAAACAGATCAGCCAATATAATAATGCCCCTATATAAATCAATGGTGAGACCTCATTTGGAATACTGTGTGCAGTTCTGGGCACCACACCTTAAAAAGGATATTATAGCTTTGGAAAAAGTGCAGAAAAGAGCAACTCGAATGATAAAAGGGTTGGAACACTTTCCCTATGAGGAAAGGTTAAAGCGCTTAGGGCTCTTTAGCTTGGAGAAAAGACGACTGAGGGGTGACATGATCGAGGTTTATAAGATTATGCATGGGAAAGAGCAGGTAAAGAAAGAGGTACTTTTCTCCCTTTCTCACAATACAAGAACTCGTGGGCACTCCATGAAACTGCAGAGCGGTCGGGTTAGAACGGATAAAAGGAAGTACTTCTTCACCCAAAGAGTGATTAACACATGGAATTCACTGCCACAGGAAGTGGTGGGTGCTACAAGCATGGACGGCTTCAAAAGGGAATTAGATAAGCATATGGAGCAGAGGTCCATCAGTGGCTATTAGCCACAAGGTATAGCTAGGGGCTCTGGGGCAAGTGATGCTCTGTCTTCTTGGTGCTTGGGGGGGGGTCAACAGTGGGAGGGCTATACGATTGGTCTGCCAGTGTACGGGCAATCCCACCCTGGTTCCAAGCACACAGTGATAACCAAAGTGCTCCTTAGGCACCAATGTCTGCACTCCAAAGTTGTGCCAAGAGAGTGCCATTCGCCTATGTTGGATCATATGAAGGTTCAGACAGGACCAAGGCCCTTGGATTGGACAGCCCAAAATGTTTGGCTTGGTCCCCTCTCCCTACCTTAACACACCTCAGAGTGCTTGCCCAGGGAGCCCCTTCTTCACACGTCCTACAGTCACTATCAAAATATTATCCCCCACACTCCTGGGAGCCACAGAACTCCTTATGCATGTGTGATACAAATTCTTCTTCCTGCCTGCAGCCTTTCTGTAGACACTTGATGGACTGGAAGAACCAACCAGGTTTTCCACTGGTGAAAAAAGGATGAAAAAGGGGTCTGGCCCACCACAAAGGATATGGTGGGGATCACGGAACTTGCATGAACGAAAGCCATGTCAGGAACAGGAGCTGTAATAGGGAAGGGAACTGGCCAAGATTAAGAGAAAAAATTGCCAGGCTCAGCCGTAAGTATCACCCCATACCGTGCTGTACCTTGCACAGACCACACCATTTTGCAGCAAAGACCTCTGCCCCGTCCTGGATTCCTCTCCCGATTACCTCACATTTCCTGCTCCTACGCCTACCCCAGGTGACAAGACTGGCTGGCTTGCTGGGTGAACCAGCTGGGTATGGATCTGTCTCTTGGCTCTCTATTAACTTCAATTCCAGGCTGTTTGCCTAGAAATCTCTTAACAGTAATACTGATAACAAGCCTCAGTTGCAGGCATCACAGGTTCTTTACATTTGAACAGGTACATAATCTCCATGTTTACCTGAAATATCTTTTTTGGGGGAAGTTCCCCTTTTTTCTGGTTTTTTTGAGCATGTGCTAGCCTTTTGCTTCTGCTTCACAGATGTTTTATCAATGGCAGGAAATTTAGCTTCTGATTTGCTCCCAGGAGACTTTATAAAGGATTTCAGTTCACATCCAGAAACTTCATCAGAAGAGATCTGAGAAAGTAAAAGAACAGTTACATGTAGTGTTGGATACTTAGCAGAGCTAACATGCATCGTGGAATAGAAGCAATGCAGCACTTTTGTGTATTTAGCTTTAAGAAAAGTTTACTAGAATACGTGGACTAAAACAACAACATCCTGACTAACTAGTTCTAAACTCCATCTTGGTGACTCTTCTTCTTCAGGTCTGAGAGTAGAACAAAGGAAAGAAAAGATTACCCCAAAGCCCCCCCCCCATACATGCAGATCACCATGTAGTATCCTCCAATATATTGATGAGCCAATAGCTGGTTTCAAACTCATTTCATTAGGAATAATCCATCCCATTCTCTGGTGGGGGGAAATGTTCCTAAAACCTAATTGGTCTATGCTATTTAACTAGCAGGGCTATGTTTGGGCAGGAACGCACAGGAACGGAGTTCTGGCTGGCTCCCAAGTTGGCCATGCCCAGCAGGAACTCATTAGCATAATAGGCCACACCCAACAGCAGAAACGCATTAGGATTGGCTACATTAGGGGTGTGTGGCCTAACATGCAAAAATCCCTGGGTTTTGACAACAAACAAGGTAAACAGAATAACAAGCAAAAGGTGGGTGTGGCTGGATGGTAACATGGGGTGTGTGGCCTAATATGCTAATGAGCTGTGCTGTCAGGGGTGTGACCAAATATGCTAATGAGTTCCTGCTGTTGGGTGTGGCCTATTATGCTAATGGGTTCCTGCTGGGCTTTTTCTACACAAAGAGCCCTGTTAACTAGTATTAACATATATAAACAAGTTTAACTCTTCCATGACTGAAGTGTGACATTTGCAAAATCCCAACAGTTAGTGGCTTGTACCAGGAAAAACAGCTTTGCTTTGTGGAAGAAGCTGGTTCTTTAAATCTGGAAGATGGAGCCAACAAGTTGGATGGCACTCAGTCAGCTACTGGGGAAGAGCTGAAGAGCGGAGGACAACTACGACAACTACAAGCAGCACTATTCTTAACGATGCAACTGTAGTAAAGCTGAAAGGATGTTCAGGTATTGACGTGAAACGAAAGTCCAAAGCTGTTTTGACGCATACAATAGAAGCAAGGAGCATGAGAAGTATGAATCAAGGTAAACTCAAAATCGTAAAATGAGAAATGGGACATTTAAACATTGCAATCCTGTGAGTGTGAACTGCATTAGCACCTCTTCAGTCAGAAAATTACATAGTGTTTTACTCTGGAAATCACAAACACAGAAGAAACAGAGTTGCTCCAATAGTGAGGTGTGATGTAGCACAAGCAGTCAGGGGCTATAATGCAAAGTTGGACCGAATAATATCAGTCAGACTTCACAGAAAGCCTATCAACATAACCATCATTCGGGACTTCCGGTCTGCGGCTCGGCGATGGCGGAGGCTCTCCCCTGATGCTGGGGAGGCATTTCGCGCTCCAGGGGTGTTGGAGGAGTGCCACCTCAAGTGGCACCCCCAGGTGAGCCTCAGACAAGGAGGCTCCAAG